>NC_135736.1:43027500-43327500 GCF_041903045.1 Epinephelus lanceolatus
GATTTTACCCAGCTCTAATTTTATTTCAATCAGGAGAGACTCGTTCTGAGAGAAAATAATATTTATTTACATGTGCATGTAAGTATGAGAAATGCGAAAAGTCTTTGGCAGTTAGCCCCATCGTGATGTCATCTATTCCAGGAGGGTGGTAAAGACGTAGTAGATTAGGGATCCCTCCCTATGGAGTCTTGAACCTGGTGGTGATGAGATGAAAAGGGCGATGAGATGAAGAGGGAGCTGAGGATCTGGATGTGAAGAGGAGTGGGCTGTGATGAGCTCATCCTGGGCTCTGGATAAGGTGGCTGAAGGTGAATGAGGTGGAGGAGGGCGCAACAATTCTGCCTAAAATGACAGCTGAGAGGAGCAGAGAGGAGAACAGAGTTAAAGTTTGGCAGCAGCAACATGAATGGCTGAAAGAGATCGTGGCAAAGTTTGATTGGCTAAATAGGAAAGGGAACACCCATAGTCAGCTGATTAGAGTGGGATAGAGAGAGAATTGTGAATGGATTTAGTATGAAGAAAGTCTTCCTGATTGAACTTATGCTGAGCTCCATTTGTCCAACGCACTCTCATCCCAACTCATCAAATACCGCCGCTTTGTCAGTGGACTTTAACTTCAAAATATGATGCAGTAGGTACCCTCCTGCGTTCATTTTTAAATATGTTCTGGGATGGCGTGTCAATTTACACATGTTATGTATGTTGTGTCTTTTCAAAACACACTTGCAACATGCAGTCTTTTTTTAAAACAACCTTACAATGTAGGTGAAACACTTTGTAGTTGTACTCGTCCTCTGCTTATCTGGGTCCAGGTCACGGGGGCAGCAGCCTCAGCAAAGAAGCCCAGACAGTCCTCTCCCCAGCCACTTCCGTCAGCTCTTCCGAGGGAACCCTGAGGCGTTTCCAGGCCAGCTGGGCGACGTAATCCCTCCAGCATGTCCTGGGGTGGCCCCGAGGCCTCCTTCCGGTTGGACATGCCCGAAACACCTCCCAAGGGAGGCATCCGGAAGGCATCCTTACCAGATGCCTGAACCACCTCAACTGGCTCCTCTCGATGTGGAGGAGCAGCGGCTCTACTCCGAGTCCCTCCTGGATGTCCAAGCTCCTCACCCTATCTGTAAGGCTGAGCCCAGCCACCCTGCGGAGGAAACTCATTTCGGCCGCTTGTACTCGCGACCTCGTTCTTTCGGTCACTATCCAGAGCTCGTGACCATAGGTGAGGGTTGGAACGTAGATCGACCGGTAAATCGAGAGCCTAGCTTTCTGGCTAAGCTCCCTTTTCACCACAACGGACCGGTTAAGCGTCCGTATCACTGCTAACGCAGCCCCAATCCGCCTGTCAATCTCCCGCTCCATCCTACCCTCACTCATGAACAAGATCTTGAGATACTTAAAGTCCTCCACCTGAGGCAGGACCTCCCCCCCGACCTGGAGTGGGCAATCCACCCTTTTCCGGCTGAGGACCATGGCCTCAGACTTGGAGGTGCTGATTCTCATCCCAGCTGCTTCTGCCGACCACTTTGTTTTTAGGCTTATTTCCTTAAGTTTAGGCAACAAACACATGTGGTAAGGTTTAGAAAACAACTGTCATGGCTTGTGTTAAAAAAAAAGTGTAGTTATTACTAACGCATGTCACATCATGTGACATACGTCATGCAACATATGTCACTACTGTAGCATGCAAATACTAGCACACGATCATTAAAATAAGTCTGCTGACTTTGGTTTCACACAGGAAATGAACAGAGGGCTCCTGTGTGAAAGTCTGGAGTATGTTTGACCAATCCACCTCCTCTTTATACTATGTAGTTGCTGGCAGCATTACAAACCGCTGCTAGCCGCTACGTTTTATAATGCTGCGAAAGGTGCCTTTGTGCATCACTGACAAAGCAGTGGTATTTGTTGAGTTTGGTTATTTCTTGCTGCGTCAGTAACCGCTGCCACGTGGTGTGTATCATACTGCCGCGAATGGTGCCTCTGTGTGTTGGTATCTAACACTGACATATTGGTATTTGACGAGCTGGGAATGAGCACAGGCTGATTTGTCTACTAACAATGGAGCATGGGGGCTCAAAGTTTTGATGACTTAGTCCCAATTTAGGGTGCCAGCATATGATCGAGGGCCACACAGGACAAGTGCATTTGCAAGTTGTCCACCAAAATAGCTGACTTTAGCTAACTGCACTAGCCTTGATGACAGCATGTGGTTACTGTGATACTCGTGAGATGCCACTAGCTGCCATGCAGCCAGTAGCTTTCTACAAGTTGACATCACTAACCTGACAGTTGTGAAGGGGTGCAGTTTGATGCAGTCACCCAGTAGTGTATTAAATGTAAGCTATTGAAAGGCAAACTAGTGAAAGGGACAGCGAGTGATTACAATACAATGCATGCATTTTTTGTCATTTTGGGGGCCGCACTTAGAGGAACAATGCAAGAGAGAAGGAAAACTGACAAAACACTAAAACTTGCCTCTGATTAATTTCACAAAAGTGCTGTATCTGTATATTAATGAGTCCACACATGCCAAAACACCTCTTTCTTAGTCTGTCTGTCTCTCTGCCCCTTGGTGTTTTGTTTGTGTCCATGAGTGTCTGTAGCCATTGTTTGCATTCTAACATAAAGACCTGTTATTAGGCATTAAAGCCATGAAACTGCTATTTAGTTTGGCTGTAATCACTCCCTGACCACTGCTCCACCATAATACACTGGAATTACTATATTAAGTGTTAGAAAACCAACTTGTTTCATTTTAGACTGTTAAAATCACCATAACCAATGAGAATATAACCAATGAAAGGTTAAAAGTCCTGCTTTAAAAGAGACCTATGCACGCTGATACAATAATTCATTAACTACTGGAGGGATTTTAATTCATAAAATATCAACCTTTAAATTATGGAACTCTAACCTTCACCCTCATCAATAAATGACCTTTACCTTGGCCTTGAGCGTTGAATACCTGAATGTAAGATATAATTAACATCAAAAACCTACTAACCTTTAACCGTAAACATATCTAAAAGATGTGTGCCATGAGCAAAGTTATGTGTCGTTGTGAGGTATGTCCCTGCAAACAAAGGGGGTTTTTGTGGAAAGAATAATTTAATTTTGAAATACAAGCAGGAGTTTCTTTCCAGAATGGAGATAAGTTATTTGGGAATGGACACCGTTGTACAATATATTCCTCAGGCTCCACGACATTCTTTGGCAGATCCCATTTCACTGAATAGACAATTTGTTCCTTGGCAGAAGCTGCAATTCATTTTAACGGTCGACCTTTTCCCAGTTAAGCGTTCTATTACATCTATAAGTCTCACTTCTTACAGCAGTTAAGAGGCAGCGTTGGCGATGGCACGGACAAATGAGATGGCTTAATAAAATTTCCAAGGGCCGTGGAACAGAGCATAGGTACTTTTAGTTTAATTTGCTAACTCTCATTGGTGTGAGTGGAGGGTAACATCTGTAGGAGTAAGCCAGAGAGAGACAGAGAGGTAGAGTTATAAAATTAATTTCAAATTGGTAACCTATAGTAGTATCTTATTCTCTCTGCAAGGTTTATTTAATAGTAACAGTCCTACATTTAGCCTCTCACTTTTATGGCACTATACACGAATAACGCATTAGAAGGTCACTTAAATGTCTCTGCTATTCAACCATTTTTGAAGCTAAAGCTTTCAGTTTGTTGCGTTGGCATATAGTGGAACGATTCAAAGTGTTGCAGAGGTAGAAAAAGAAAGAGAAAACCTTTTTATGACAGAAGCAAAGACGGACAAGATAAAGTGGCAATATGTTCTCTCAACTTCACATTTTTGTCAATGTCCCCAGAGAGCCAAAACATAAATAACCAGCTTTTTGTTGCTCCTCTACTCCCTTTATTGCAAAAATCAATTTTAATCTTGATACCATATCATCTGTATATTCTGTAGGTCAGGTAGATGGTCCTTTACGCCCTCTGTCACCCAAGACTCCTCTGTGCCTGCAGGTGGGTTTCGGCTGAGCAAAAACAGCTCGCTTAACCTCCATATCCACCTTTATTTCTTGGCCTAAAATTTCACCTTCCTCATCACAATTTCAAGGATCAATTCTGCCCTATTTTTGCTGTGGCCTCTTACAGTTCTGTGGCTCTCTGCGGCGTGGCTGGCCCTATTGTGCCGAATGTCATCCATGATATTTAGGTCATTTGTTTAAAGGAAGCAATCAATAACTCAATGGCGACATCAATAGTTCTCTGTGCCATCAGGTGGATGGTATTGATTGAGGATGGAGCTAGATGGATGCGGGTTTACTGTTTATTTTGGGTTCCCTTGGGATTTTCTCAGTGGATCATTGCGTAAATGTCTGTTGATATGGTGCCTTTGTGAACCCTTATTTAATTAAATGTTCCCTCTCCTGCTGTGATGTACTGGACACACATGTTAAAGACGACTTTGAGTACTGGTTATATAATTACGAATTAAAGTAAATAAATTAATTAGTAATAATAATACATGTTACCAAACAACATCTGCACCTATCTTCCTATCTTTCTGTTACTGATAATTAGATATAACTGGACTTGACATCAGAATATTAATGGACAAAATAAATGCCATATGTACAGTTCTAAAATTACCTTAGCCAATACAAAATGGTAGCCTTGCTTCCATTTTTTCCCCAGGGCCAATTTGCAGTTTTGCAGCAAAAAATATCCCTTGGGATCCAGAAAGATTTTCTCCATAGATCAACGTTGTAAAAAAAACATTTGTAAAACTGTTGACAGGAAAGCTGAACTATGACTCTTGCTATTATGATTTTTTGATCCATGGAGGTTTTATATTTCTAGAACTGTTTGCAAGCAGAGAAAGGCAATTTAAAAATCTTAAAGTCTTTGGACATGGAGAGTGTGGTGAGCGAAGAAAACACTACTGCACATAATCAGTAGGCTGCGTACCCCAGAAGTAAACATGAAAGCTAGAAACTTTGTAGACATGTGCGCCAGAAGAGCAATTCTCATTGGATTGGATGGGTGCCATCTCGGGGTCTGTATCTGGATCTCATGATACATCTTTGGCTTTAGCAAATCTAGAAAAGTCTTGTGGGCTTCAAGCCAGCAACCAATTACTGCAGTAAAAACAACTGATTCTGCTAATATAAAAGAGTACCTGAGTAATGTGTAAGCCTCAGTTTTTAACAGTATATTTTTATATAACCAGCAATGTAAAAATATCTCATTTGCCATATTTACATAGTTAATAGAAAATAGCTAACACTTGAAAATGGTAGCTAGCTAGCAGAGCTAATGTGGGGATGTTTGAACAGTTTCCGACTGACTGCACCCTCTACTCGGACCTCAGTATCATAAATTTCACAAGGAAGAGTTTTTATATGCTGCAGTCTATGGAGTGGTTTATCAGCTTCTACTGCTACTGAGCTAACAAGATAAGGTTTTCTCTTTGTTGTCAGATTTTGGAGACATATATTTACCATAGTTTATGGTGAGAAGTTTTGTGTGAGATTTTCACATATCACTTATTGGGGGGGAGGATTAAGGGAATGTAGGTAAGGTTGTCATTTAAAGATCCAACATGCTGTAATGACTCAGAACCAAGGAACCCAAAAGCACGAACTCAGAGACAGGAGCAAAGTCCAGTATTCTTTAATCAGTCCAAAAACAAGCCGGGGTCACAAACCAGGTGGGCAGGCAGATCAGGCAGATAAAACAAAAGGACTAGGCGAAATTCTTCAGACCGGGAACAGGGGTAACAGGTAACAGGCGAGCCGACAGATAGGCAAAGAATGCTGGAAAGCTAGGCAAACACACTAGACAATCTGGCAAGGAGCATGAGAATCTGGGCCAGTATATGTGGAGTGACTGATGAGCATAATGGGATCCAGGTGAGGAGATGGGCGGGGAAAACTCAGATGAGGGGAATGAGGTGATTGCAGGGCAGATGTGTGTGGCAGGAGAGTTAGAGATCAAGCTTGTGACCAGCATGAAAAATAGTCACTAAGACGGCGACCCATGACACATGTAGGATTTGGTGGCATCTAGCAGTAAGGTTGCAGAACTGAAACTTTTTCCATGTGCCAAGTGTGTAGAAGAACCATGGAGGCTGATGTGAAAAAGCAGAGCTGAAGTTTGGATTGTCCTTTCTGGTCTACTGTAACATGGCAGCCTCCATGAAAAAGGACCTGCTCCATATGAAGATATAAACAACTTATTCTAAGTTAACAAAATGTCTCTCACTTTAAGGTGATTATAAACTAATTAAAAACAGAATATTAGCCTATTTCTGCCAATAGATGTCCCTAAATCTGACATTTAATATGTAAAAATGCTGCAGTTTGAACTTCCAAGTTTGATATGACAGATTCTGTTTCGCATTAGTAGTGATTCTAAAAAAGGACCATGAATGTTGTTATGAGGAAGTTCTTCAATGGCTTCCCACTACTTTGACCAGCTGACATTAGTACAGCCTCTGAAAATTGATCTACATTTGCGCTCAAAACACAACACTTTTTCTAAATCTATGCCAAAAATTGGAGCAAAGCCCAACCCGGTGCCAAATAACATGAATCACAGTTTGGAAGCAAGTAGAAGCTGCAAGTCCCACAAATAGTCTTGTGAATTATAAGACCGTATCTTGAAATTAATTAGTTTATTTAAGTTTTACAACTAAATTCTGGTATCCTCTTTGCAATTACCCTCACCTCCCACCCCTCTCCCTGCTCCAGACAGCCCCGTGCTGATGTCATGTATTGCTGCTCTGCCTTCATGCTGCTTGCTGCCAATACGTATTATTGTCAGCTTAGCATCGCCCACTGGGCCTGCAGGCACTGAAATAACACACTGGATCCTGTAGAGATGCTTAAAGGGTGAATAACACCTGTGTGTGTGTGTGTGTGTGTGTGTGTGTGTGTGTGTGTGTATAGCGTCATTAACATCATCTCTGTTGTTCTTCGTCTCTGTTTCCTTCCTCCTGCCTCCCTCATGCCTTTCATCCCTCGCTTCTGCTTTTGCACACCTCACAGCCGTCTGTGTCGCCATGGTGATGTATGGTGGTCTGACCCCGTGCTGGTTATGAGTTCCCTCAGTCCTGCATGCTTGTGTGAGATATTTATAACGTCCTGTCTGGCTTTCCTCAAAGCACCAAACACTGACTAAAACTTGTTTCTGACAACTTAACTCACCAGCGAGACTTTGACTGGACTCCTGTTGTTGTAGTTATTATGAGGCATTCTTCATTCTTCTCTGCAGGGACCTCAATCTGAAAATATTTCGGTTGTTAGAAATTAATAAGACCAGAATTATATAACTGTCAACTTCAGTTGAGGAGATAACCCTGGAGCGAGTTAAACCAATGATCAGATGAGTCACTCTTATTGGGCTCCTATTAAGCCTCCTACAGACTGTGACTTTTTAGCAATCTCATAAGTTCAGTGCAGCTACACTGTGCGACATGGATCTAATAAACGTGGGTACGACATTAAGTTTAATGTTTGCAGACTGTACAGTGACAGCGCCTACTGAATCACAGGCTGTGACGTACGATGCAATAGCTTCCCATACTGAGTGTGCAAGGATGCTGCACGGGTTATTACTTCTCCAGCTTTGGCCCATGACTTAGAAGGTCACATTATTAAACAGCCTAAAGTTTTGTGGGCACTATATACTGCTGTGTGTCTGTGTGCGTTTGCTAGCTGCTAGGTTCCTCACCTGGCAACTCCTATGCAATCATGGTAAGAGCTGGAGGACTCATCATACAGGCAAGGCTTCTGCTGCCACAACTCAAGGTCTTCGTCTTTGCTGGTATTCCACACATTTCTTTTAGCGTGTTTTGCCTCCATGGTGAGCTACCATCTGCCTGGTTGTTTGCGGTTCGTGCCAGTGCATCATTTCATCCTGCATTTCTAATGTTTGGTAAGTAGACGTAGGTGGTAACAGCAGTCATATAGGAAGCTGGTTATCCCAAATTTCTGACAATGGGTGCGGTTACATGATGGCTTCTCATTTGGAATTAAAGTTTTTCCGGGTAGTTTACATGAGAAATATTCATTCCAAATAAGGGTTTACACGGGAGATCAGTTTAATCGCCTTTATTCAGGTCCGTGCAAGGTTTGGGGCAGGGAAGGTTTCTGATTGGATAGGGGGCGGGGCGGATGTTACGTGTTTACGTTTACCGGAAGAAAACACTGTAGTCCTCGCTCCACATAAGAAGATGCTTGACGACGCCATTCTTAGTGCCTTTTTCGGGCTTGTTTTGCTTATATTCTTGAAGCAGCAGTACGACAACAACCTTGTTCTGCTAATGCTTCGTCTGTTGAGGAGGAGAAGAGAGGTAGAAGGTCGAAGAAGGGGGATAGAAGACGGTGCTGTAGCGAATGGAAACCAGTAAGTGCAACGAGTCTGACTGCTCTATCTCAGCCCGTTGCTATGCATGCTATATATGTCATCGCGCCAGAAGGGCAAGGAAACGAGCATGCGCAGAAAGACCAGAATGAACTTATGGCCGGGCTCCACCAGCTGCAAACGTAAGTCACGTCAGCGTAGCATTGCGGCGTATTCATTTGGGCTCCACTGACGGCGTACGGAAGCAACATGTAGAGAAGCCAGCAGGGTTGTTTACCGTTTGCTGAGCCGAGAGGCTGCATGTAGGCGGCATGAAATGGGTAAGTTAAAGCATTTTCCACCTAAGATATTACATATATTTACAGTACAATATACAATAAACAGTTTCAGCTGTATTAAAATACATAGTTTAAACGGTAGGATCACGGATAAACATGGGTAAATGCATGAAAAAAAATCATCACATATCACCTCTGATAATGGTTCATTCATTTAAAAACACATTGTGCTCATTTAGCACACTATTTCATGTAGTTTTTATCTGCTGGAGGGTCGCGTAGGGGAGCGTAGCGCGACAAGAATAGAAGAGCCGCGTAAAATAGAGAGTTGTCGCGCCGCTCCCGTTGCCGGTGGAGCCGCTGTAATTGATTAACAGGGGGGCAAGCTGCCACGGGACTCGCGCTGCAAACGTGTCGCGCCGCTGACGTGCCCGGTGGAGCCCGGCCATGAAAGAGGAATGAGTGTATACAAGTGCGAGAAATTCTTTCGTTTGGAATTAGAAACGGAATATTCCAGCCCCTTACATCGGATTGAATTTTCAATCGCATTGGCCATTTTCATTCCGAATTAGGTTACAAGATCACTTTTAATAGGAATGAACTTTCATTCTGAATAAAAAGGGAATTAAGCTGTCCATGTAAACGCACTCACAGTCAGAATTTTTTCCCAGGCTGTCTTTGATGGGAAGAATGGGACCACGGCCATCCTTGAACCTCTCTTAATGTGGGACATAGGACCACCGTTTTAGAGCCACGACCAAAGATCTCACCACGTTTCATTCACAATGGTCATCTTTTATTGGGACAGCCTAAAATCGCACTGTGTGTACTGGGCTTTACTCACGCTGGGCTCACGTCTTTACTAAATTAGATAGTAAATATAAACCCCTGTGGAACTCTCTCCAGGACACCTGGGGGTCCCCAGACCTGTGCTTGAGAACCTTGGATAGATTGAATGCTTGTCGGTATTTTCATGTTCAAAAATACAACTGATAATAAACTAATAAACAAAACTTACAATAAATAATGGACAGAATTGAAAATGGGACAGAATATTGACATGAATATCATTTTACTTTTAATGACATTCAAGTCAGTTTTTAGTTTATAAATTAGTCTCAGACAACACAACGCTAAACGCACACATCACTGAGTCATTGTATGTTAATGAGAAACTTTGTGACCTGCCCACCACGTTGAAAAAAGGCAAGTCAAAACTGAGCACCACGCACTGGCTGGAGCAAACACTCTCATGTCACAGCTAAACAGTACACTTAGATATGTTTCTAAAAACATTAGAAGCGTGAAGTACGAAATGCAGTAACAGAATATTGATTCACATTTGATCAGCACTGACTAGTTTGACAGTGTGACCACAGTTAGAGACTCCTCATCAATAGATTTTAGTTGATGATGAAATTAGAAGCAGAAGAACGAGGAAGCAGAGATACATAGCCTCATTTTTTTTTCCACAGACCATCTGTCTCATGTACTTCTGTGTACTTGAGAGTGAAGGTTCACACAGCTTTAAGGTGGACACACATAGTAATAATGATAATGGAAGGGGGGGAATACAGTGAACTGGGCAGCAAGGACACTTGTTGTGATATGTAGATTAGAGAGAAGAAATCAAGCGACATTGCATTGTCCTCTGAACATATTTAGGTAATGCAAACTGTGTATAAGAGCATAATTATAGAGAGGAAGTAATCTGCCTTCGTAACTAAAGCAGGCAACACACTGTGAATTTAAGCTATTAAGAACACTTGGCACATATGTCAAACTGTAGAAGAGAAATCTTTGGCGCATTTAGACCAAACAAATGATTGATGAGTCACAAAATATGTAATTACATTTATTGTTAGGGATGTTAGTTGTATTAAAAAAATCGGGCATTGGTTATAAACTTCCAGACAGACGAAGACTGAAAATACTGAGACAAACCCAAATGAAGCCATTCTCCCAAGTTTGGTAAATAACCATCATTAGCCCGTCATTAGCACTCGCTTCCAGTGATTGCTATCTGCACAGTGTTATCGTGGGAACTGCTCACTGGCATGTGTTAATGTGTTGTGCGTGTGTGTACGAGTGCATGTTGTGTATCTCTGTTCTGTGAAACGAAATTAGCGTCTCAATTTGGGAAGTGTCTAGTCTAGTCCCTGCTGAAAGTGATCTTATCCCCACAGATACCACACTTTGTTCCTCTTGTTAAGATCATGAATATTAATGTGTCAACTTGTTATGTCTCAGCCAAATTATGGTGATGGCAAACAATGGAAAAATACAGAGGACAGAGTATACTCAAAAACTCATTCTGAAAACTCAGGACTAATTGACCTCCCAACACAGAAATAGACGGATGTTACCGCAACTCAAAGAGGGAGAGACGGGGGAAAGAAGGCAGAATTTAAAAAGCCAAAAGGAATGGATGTGTATGGAAAGAGGAAATATTGATACAAAAGGGAGATCAATGAGGAAACAAGAGATGTAGAGTATGGGGAGGTGTGATTGAGGAATGCGGGCCGGTTTGGCCTGTGGGCACACACTATGTAAGTCATACAAAAGAGGACCTAAGACAACACGTGGACTTGACTACTGTGAGCCTCGATCTTGGATGTTTTTGTTAAACTTGCATATTATATAGACTTGGTTTTAGCCATTTGAAAACACATAACCAGCACAGCTTTGTCAGAGCAATTTGATTAACAGAATCAGGCAGATAGGCCTAGAGTAGCGCTCACTGGTGTGTGAAATATAGCAGTGTTTGATTAATGTTGTTCGAAATTGAATTAACAATCGCACTTTTATAAAAGCTGAACTTACACTTTATTTACTTGTCATGCCTGAGTACAGTTTTGTCTTTTGAATAACTTAAAAAGGTTTTATTTCTTGGGGACTGAAATGGTTTTCAGTTCAGTTCGGCATACACTGTTTTCTGTTTCCACTGTAAGAAGTTGTGGATGGTACCAGTGGAACCATTTTGTAACTGTCCCCATTTTTGGTCCCCCCTCTGTTGGGGTACCTAGCACACAGATCTGGTGCTAAAAGGTGGAGCTGTGAACACTGCAGTCTGTTGATTGGTCAATAGCAGATGGCCACTCTGCTCAGGGCTGAGTTGTGGCTGGTTTTCAGGCTCAAATAACCACTGTTCATACCGGGGCGTCTTACATATATATATATATAATATCAGACGTTGGGCTAGACTTTTTCATCAATGGTCATTTTGACCGACAGGGTCATAAAAATCCGGTCATAATCTATTTTTACCGGTCATTTTAATTTTCGTTTTTAAATGATAATAAAGATATTCAAAAACATTTAGTTTTCATTCATTCATTTTTAATAAATCCAACAAGCAAGTTATAAAGTGTGCATTAATAAGGATCCACACACCGCAGCGCTCCAGTTCGGCGTCTGGTCTATTTGTCACGCGAGCCGCAAGCGCTTCTGTCAAGCTGGATAGAGCGGATTGTATCAAACAGGAAGTCGGACACAGAAAAGACGAGAGAATCCAGCCAATTTTAAAAATAAAATAACAACAGCATGCAAGGACCATGAGAAGAAAATACCGTGTTTATAATTTAAAGTAACACAACAGTGCATAATCGAACACATTTTTCAATACCCTAATCACTTCATTACAATTTTAATTTTGTGTCACATTTCATTTCAGAATACTGTTTGCGGTGGAAATGGGAATTAGGTGCCATGTGTCAGGGGCTAATTTTGGTTCCAATCTCTCTATCTACGCTAGCTAACGTTGTCTAACATTAGCAAACTCATAAGTTCAGTACAAATGCTTGATGTTATGTTCCCTCAATCAAAATATCAAGGTGGTTTTGTTTGCCTTTGTGTTATTGGTTGAGTTTGTGTGGTTAATTCAAGCTATTGAACACATGCTTTAATTGTATTCCGATTATCGTCTCTGGCATACACAATTGGCTTCCTTCTCCGAGCTCAGGATGGGGCAGTGTCTAACGGAGGAGGCAGGCCTGAGCCTGGAGCTCTACAGCTAAACCCCTCCAGATGAACAAATATTTATCTACAGCAGCTGACAGAACTCTGAGGAGAAACAGATAAAGGAAACACATCCACTAAGTCTTATTTACCCAATCCCAATCCTACGTACACGAGAACAAAAAGCCTTCACATGAAATTTGTCTTTGATTATGAATAATATCTTCCATGAAGGCGGCAGCTGAACATTATTCAGCATGACTGCGTGACAGATGAAGGCAGTTTGTCGTGGGGAAAGCCTGTCAACATGTACTGAAACAGGACCACTAGTTCACTTTATAATATCAAGCTAATTATAATATTATTGTACCAGGTGCTGCAGCTGCAGTCAAAGCTGCACGCTGGGTGAATACTCATCGCACACCTACATCAAAATCGACACACCCAGCATGGCGGTGTGGACCAGCAGAAGTGGGAGAAAACAGGCTGCTAGTTAACTGTTGTGAATCTAGATGCTTATGTGTCTACTGTTGCTTATTACGACCTACAAGATATGCACAACTCACACACACATGCTTTTTGCTCTGACTAATTAATTGTCTCTCATCTACTCACAGGAAATTATTTTCCCTGACATTCCTGTCCTCTCCACATCTCTCCATCTTGCTTTTCCTCCCTGATTGTTTTTTCTTTCTAGGTTCATCTCCATCATTTGTTCTCATTACCCTGCTCTATTTAGGTAGCTATGTCTTCTGCACTCAGCGCCAAATGAAAGCAGCTTATGTCAGTTTTAAAATTGACTGTGAAAAATGAGCAGATCTTCACAGATACTTCCACGCTGCAGATGTTGTTTGCACATATCGTACACTTTAGCTTGACTTCTTATTGGATTGTTTCGTTGTGTGGTAATACAAAATAATATTTTGCTTTTTCTATTTTTCATTTTTTCCCCACTGGTCTCAGTATTTTTAGCTCTGTCAGTAGCTGTATTGCGTAATCGGTGGTCAGTCTGTTCCTCTGGTTTTTGCTCTCAGTTACACAAGCCAGGCAGTGCTGGTGGATGGAAATAGCGTGTAACAGTGGTCGTGGGCAGGAGAGGAAACCTACACACTTGAACGTCCGCATCATATTACCACCATGCTACATCACAGAAAGAAGAAAAAAAAGCAAGAAACCAAAACGGAAAGCACAGAAAATCCCACCAGATGGTCTCAAGGAAGACTCTGTGTGCATGTTGGTGTCTTTTTCCTGTTTTATCTTATCTGTAATTGCACACTAAGTATTTCCCTGCACCCTCTGTTTATCGTATCTTGACATCACTGCTAAAAGACACCTGGCTGGCAGCTGTTTTTAAACCAGTGGAATGTAATATATCTCTTTCCATGGCTTCAGTCCTGCTTGTTGCTGCAGTTTATCTACCTCGGTGTGTTTCCAGGAGAAGATGGACTTTTAAATGAACTAATCTGATAATCGCACCAACACCACAAGTCCCCCATTACAGGGAATGTATGTGCACACAGTTTTTAGCCTGTAGCATCAAATGAGTTGGATCTTAAGTAGCAGCTTCTTATAAGATTGATAGCACGTTATTAAACCAAATGGTGGTCTCAATGGAGAAATGGCAGCTAACTAAGACCTCATCAGTAAACTTTACAGAATGGGTCTTCGATCAAGATAGCAAATGAAAAACTGAGAGTTTAATTAGCCCAAAAGTGCGTTATTCTCAAACCCAAACAGCATGCACGCTCAATAGAGGCTTCCTAATATTTTAGTCAGCGCTGGTTGCCACAGCAACAGGGCAAAGCTTGTCTTTAGGAATCCTATGGCAGCTGTGCACCGGCCATCTGGGAGAGAAACAGAGTGGGAGACACAGACAGAGAGAGAAGTCAGAGATTTGAGGAGGTGGAAAGTTGAGTAGTTCTTTAAAAAATGTTTTATGTGAGGAAAACGTAATCAGTTATTTAATGGGGATGTCTTTTCAAGGCTCTCTCACAGTCAGAAAAGCCAGTAAAACAGTTTAAGACCTGCTGCAGGATGACCCTATCAGAGTTTCTCCTCAACTCAAAGACCCGTTTTAAAGGGAAATTTCGGTTTATTTCAACCTGTCTCCTATCGTCCTAAATTTATTTCAAGTGACTAGTGACATAAAAATAATAGTTAGCGTGTTAGCCGTTAGCCTAGATACAGCCGGGTGCATAGTAGCGTCAGACCTGTTAAAACGTAAGTGAACGGGCAACCTTCAAGTGCAAAGTTAGTCCACTAAACAAGCTTTTTTCCACAAAGACTGCCTCATATCGTTAGGATAAATGTCAGAGAACATATAGAAAACGACATGTAAGTGTGTTGTCTTACCTTACCGCTGTGCTGCCATGTTTGTTTACCATTTAGCTTTTTTTTTTTTTTTTTTTACAAAATTTCCCATTAAGGGAAACTAGCCTGCAGCTGATCCCTGACCTCTGACCTGCCAAAAAATGGGAAACAGAACGATCTTTTGTGAAGCATTATATTTTCTAAGTTTAAGACAAAACTTCCCAGAAAGCTGTAAGAGAATCAGAAGAGACACTAACAGCCAGCTGAGCATTCTGACAGCATAACGCTAATTTTAAAGGAGCTCTTTATAATATTCAGAGTGAATCAATGATTCAGAGATTTCCTGCACACAGCTCTCAACATGGAGTTCTGCAGTAGTTCAGTGGTGCCAACACTGCTAACAGTGGCAACAGTGCTGACAGAGCTAACAGTGTTAAGGTACAGTAACAGATGAGAACATGCAGGTCAGGGACCACTGCCTGCCGAGGCAATATTCTTGCTAAATGTGGGCAGTGCCTGATGTGACAGACACAGAATGCTAGCTTGGTAGCTAATGCACCAGAGGATGGGTGCTATGCTTTTGCAATGATGCTGTCCAGATATCAGTGGTTATTGGTGTATGAGTGCAGTGCAGAGTGGCAGCAATGACCTGTCCAGTAGGATACACACACAGAGACTAAATAGTTGTAACATGCATGCACGGCTAGATCGTCTACAACAACAACGATGCCAATACCAATACAAATACAGGGTATACACGTGACGACACAGCAAGCGGAAGACACTGCGGTTATGCCCACTGAGTGGCGGAAAGACAAAGACGAGTGGCAGCGTTAGCTTGAATTCCGTCAAAACTTACGATATCAAAAACGAGGAAAAGCTAACCCTTGACTCAAGATCTTTCTACTCTGCGTTGTGGGACAGTTCAGAGCAGGAGATTTTCTTTGTTGGTGTTGGCTTAAGCCACTGACATGGCAGTGAAGTACAAGACGTCGTCACGCATCCTCACCCCAGACATGACTGCAAACAAACGCTGCTGCATACGTACACATCTCTCCAAGTCCTGCCATACATGTACAATGAGTAGTCAAAACTGTCCCTGTCTTCTCCGCAGCTATCCAAGGTTTCAGTGGAGGCTCATTCATTCTCTGGCTGTGTTTCACCTGCACAATTAGTGAGTGGCAGTGTTAGCTACAAACAAGGCATGCCTGACAATAGCTTACTCACAGTTTGTTTATAAATACAAACCTGTCCACAGACAACCAGAATATCCATCAGTGTTCTCGTCACTTTAATTTCGCCAACAAATCCGGCCTTGAAGTACAACCAAGCGTCGAGGCTTTTGTATACTTTCAGGCTTTGCATTGGGTATTTTCCTGGCATTGAAATCAGGTACATATAAATGTCAGGATACCCGATTCCTGGCCACATGTCAATGTCCGTGGACCACTTGTTCTTTGGTAGCTTGAACGGATCATTGTCGACTCCAATTGTCCTTAATTTGATCTGATAATCCATACTTTTCCCGTTCTCGCTGTGTCTACTGCTACACTCCACCATGTTGAGGGAGGTTTGTTTTGCCAATCAGTCCGACTGAGAGGGGCGGGGGGGGGGGGGGGGGGGGGGGGGGTGACGTAAATGCATACCCTCTATACATGAACAAACATAGTCTGGTTCATGTAAAATTCCTCAGTCAAGCATCTTTCCTAATACAAGGCATGTTGCTCCAGTTTGTTGGCACACACTGCAAAATGCAGCATAGAGGCTGATATAGGTTTGCCTCACATATGCATAGACACTGTCCTGTGTGTGTGTGTTTGTGTGATATAGTTGCACTGATGTTAAACTTATGACTTCCAGTTTTCAGTCATTTTACGCCAAACCTCCTCCTTCTTTTTCTTCTTCTTCTTCTGGTACCTTTTCAACTTGCACACAGGATCTTGGCACAATGTGCTCTGCCTGCAGCGAGCCCACATCTATTTGCATCCATCCACATCTTTCCATTTGTCCATATATGAATCATGATCTATGTCTCTTTCTATGAATTATTCTGCATTTTTATAGATAGGGCATCATAAAACCGTCATGTAACATAATTCATTTTAACCCAGATTCAATATGTATATTTTTGGGAAGGTGAAGGGCATTGCACAGTCAAATAAAAGGATCTAAAGTGCTGACCAACATATTAAGATTTCACCAACCTACTGTAAGGGATACGATTCACTGTAGCACACAGTCAGCTTTAGCCAGACTATAGGTAGAGGCTGCCAGTCTTGTGAGTGACGGTCTCATTTGTTAATAGTAATTATACTGGTGTTGTAAAGTTAATGTGTTAATGATTCGTAGTTTAAAAGCTTCATATCACGCCGTTAACCAAACATCGCTTTCAGTCTAATTAAGAGTGAAGTCAAAATGACTGTTTGAAAGCCCAGAAGGCAGCAGGCTGATGAGCAATGAGAGATTCATAGAACAAGTAATAGCCTCTGTTGTTATTGTCATTCTGACAATTATCCATATAACCTTTACCATCAATGTGTCTGAGTGTGTGTGTGTGTGTGTGTGTGTGTGTGTGTGTGTGTGTATGTGTGTGTCCACTCCTTTAACCTGACAGCTAAGGGAAGAGAGGAGCTGACATGAGACGCTGTGAAGCATCACCGTGTGATATCCCATGACATTTGCTGCTGTCCAACATACACACATGTACACACCATCACCCCCCCTACACACACACACACACACACACACACACACACACAATCCATCCTCCCTTTGTCCAGTCAGCTGTACGGGATCGAAGAACCCCTGATGGAAAATTCCAAGAAAGAAAAAAAGACCCACCAGCCCCTCTGAATATTATACAGTGATGGAGGGAGGAAGAGGAGGCAGGGGTAGAGAGACTGAGCAACTGAAAGATAGATGGCAGCTCGAGAACAGTTTTAGGTGAGATAAATATGTAAAGGAAGAACAAAGGAACAGAAAAGGAAGACTAAAGCAGTAAATGTTGTTGGAATAAATGGCTGTCTGTCGAATGTGCTGAGAGCAGCACAGTAACTTACATCAAGTCTACACTTTCTGGCAAGTTTTTCCTCTTGAAACAAAGTCAGTAAATTACTGGGAGAACTTCAATGTTCAATGAGCAATCCAGAGGTGGCAACCTGCCTTTTCAAAACACAGGGAAAGAATGAATGACACAGCTCCAGCCTCTCACCCAAATATGGTCACTTCTGGCTTTAAAAGATGGTGATGAGGGTTATGACAAACTCAAGGCTTCTGAATGGGAGTCCAAAACGAAAAGCTACATTCATTATTTTCACAGTCTATTCCTTAAACATGCTGCCTAAGTGAGTTAGAGGCCGTTTACACGTACACGGTGATTTTGATAAACGGAGACATCTTCCTTCGTTTGTGCCCTTCGTTTACACGCAAACGGAGATTTCTCCTCTGAAAACGAGTCTTTCTAAAAACTCCGGCCAGAGTGGAGATTTTGGAAAACTTGCGCCTGTGTCAAAAGTGCGACCTATGTTGCTATGGTGACAATGGATACATGGAAGGCTTGAGCCTCTCGTTACGCTGCCACCTACAGGTTTGGCATGCTCTTGTGTATATATACACGGGTAAGTGTAAACGAAGATCTTTTTGAAAACGGAGATGGTGAAATGTCCGTTTATGAAAATAGCCGGCGACGTGTAAACGGCCTCTTATTTGAACAGTGCATGGTGTGACGCCCCTCCCAGTGTCTCATCAGGCAGCTGGCTGACATGGGAGGGTCGTTACCATGATTAGGCTCACCTGGGCTTCCAAGCTATAAAAGCTGCCTAATCTGTTCACTTGGTCTCTCCCTTCCTTTCAGCTGACATCCACTACAGCATCATTGGTTTTGGTTTGCACCTTCAACACCTCCACAGCACGCCTGACACTCACCCATGCATGGCTTTCATGATTGACTTTGCTGATCTACACACTCCATTGATTATTTAAGTTAATTTTAGTTTAATAAATTTGGCTTGTTTTAAGTAAATCTTTTGTGTGGACTCCCTTCTTGTCACATACTCTGAGCCAGTTTGTGACAATGGTTATTGAAGGACTTGTGGCTTCAGGTCAGGCTACAGATTCTATGTTGACGGGTCGGGTTGAGGCGGTATTGCAAAATAGTCCATCATGAGTTTGACAATGTCTTGCTTTTGCATTTCTGTGTCAGTGTGGGTTAAAAAACACGATATATTAACTGGTCTGCTGGGTAAAACTCCACACCAGAAACTGAGGCAGTGAGGTTTCTTTGCAAAGTTTTTATTACTCCATCATATTTCTAAAGGCACTGTCCCTCTGTCTTAAATCACAGCTAGAGCTCCTGCAGTAGCATAGTTTCATTAACACTGGCAGAGGAATTAACACAGCCATTGAGGCCTCGTGATGTGCTGGGATCTAACTTAAGGACACCAAAGCCCCAAACCAAAATAACTTCACCCCTCTCTCCCCCTCTATCCCTCTCTCTCTCTCTCTCTCTCTCCTTCTCCCCTCTCTTTGTGACTATTTACTTCATTTAATAGTCAATCGGTTGCCATGGAAACCGGAGGTCGTTTGCCTCCTGCGTGTCTCTTTGGATACAATAAAAACAAGAGAGGGAAGGCAAGAGAGAGAAAAGGCAGAGAGACGTCGAGAAAGAGTTGGAAAGAGTGACGCCATGCAGTGCGGTATTAAGAATTCATTTAGCCCCCGCTGCCGCACGCTTTCAGCCTCCCAGCTCTTTCCAGCTCTGTCACGCTGATGCTTTCGGCACATCCAGATGTATTGGGTAATGGTCTCTGATGCCACTGAATTTTATCTGGCCTTTTTAAGATCTTGGATTTGTTTCCTGCCAGCTGTATGATGTAAGTGAATCCGCTCCTGGAGCTTTGGATCAAACCTTGTCGTACCCTCACTCGGCAGGTGTGGAACCTGGGTTGCCAGGCAAATCGCAGCATGCTGAAATAAATGTAAAACATTTAAAGGGTTGAAAGGAGGCAATTTAATCAGTCAATCAACAGAAGAGTATTTAATAATTGTTTAAGGGATTTATTGATCGAAAAGAGCTTGTGATTGCAATTTTTCAAATGCCTCTGACATCTTATTGGCTCAGTTAATTAAGAAAATAATTTATGGATGAATCCAAAATATAATTCATCATTACATGCAGCCGAAAATGTTTTGCCTGACTTAACAATCAACATTAAAGTGTCTTTAAGCAAGGTACTGGACAGTTTGCCAAGATTGGACCAATATTGATGGCTTATTGTGCAAGTAATCGTGATATACATCAGCCATGTAAAATCTTTGACACCTGCCTTACTCTCAAAATTCCATTAATATAGATATTATTGGAGGGTTCATGTGTGCCAGCATTGCTTAAATTCTCTTTTAGTGGCTTTTCACCTTGCCAATGACAAAAAATCTATCAGGAAAAACCCTAAAATACTGATTCATCAGAAAGCTATCAGAAAGCCCCATCAGTCGCACTGTACTCCCAACTATTTTAATGGAGCTGCTCAGTGGCCCACATTGAAATACTGTAGGTGTTCCCGGCAGCTTCCAGTAGTGAGTGACAGGCGCTGGATGAATGCAAGGCAGAGCATGCTGAAAAACACTACCCTACTTTGCAGTCACTCCCTGGTTAAAACAGAAGAAGGTTAAAGAATTCCGGAGGTGAAACTGTTCTATAAAACAATTTCTGAGTTAATCTTCTTCGAACACTCTGTCTGTAATAAAGCTTTGTGCTTTGAATTTCACCTCATTCTCCATCCAGTTGCAGTGTTGATGTGCAGTATATGTGTGTTTGCGTGTGTGAGGAAGGGAAAAAAAGATACAGAGCCTCCTCCAAGGCACCTACACTAATTGACTCATTTTTCAGAAGTGGAGAGAGACAGACAGATACTTGCACATTGTTAAAGGCAGCTCATGTAGGCAGCGTGCATGAGAAGCTAAACTGGAGAGCTGGCAGCACGCAGAGGCTGTTTTTAAAGAATGCATTTGGCAGTGGAAATAACCCCGAGATAATCCTTATAGCATTAGCCCAAAGGCTGTCATCATTACTTGGACTGGGGAGAAATAAGAAAGCGCTGACCTGCAGTTTTATCCAACCATGATATTCACATTAAAGTGTGTATCTGCCTGGAAAGGCTGCACTTTTTAGGTGCTGTGTTCACAGGCACCGCCTGCAGGCTCTCACCATGAGCTCAGTGACACCTGCAGATGATATCTCTGTCCTCATTAGGAGGGGCTAGCTACAGAAAACAGCTGAAGTGGCAAAAGTGTAGTATGTGAATGTGTGTTAGGTTGCAGTGTGTGCCTGCCTGTGGAATGATGACAGAATTTGAATATTTGTATCATTTGTAAGCAGGGGTGTCACGATCAACTGTAATTGAAGATACCATGATATTTAAAAATTAAATATTGATATCATGTGAATAATCCAGCAGCCCTTAAGTTTTTCTGTTTCTTTCAGTTCTCACTTTGTCTCCATCGTCACCCTCCTACACTCGTATATTGAGTATAATGTATTTACCAAAAAGGAGACAGCATAATAAACAAAGTTAAAAATGAATTTGACTGATAAATTTGATTTAAATTTTTCGATAGGCTAGATATTGCAAAAATCATGTAGTGAAAATCTGACATCAAACATACCTCAAATTCATAAATGTAAGGTATTTTTGATATCAGAAGTAGAAGTCTGTCTGTCCTGTATCTCTCATGCCCTCTGTTTTTTAAGTGTATCCTCCTGAGACTCTGTGTCCTCATGAGGACATCACATTTTTGGTTTACTTCATCACTCCACAGGACTTGTTTCCAAAAAGCATCAGGCTTGTTTTGATGTTCCTTTGCAAACTTTTGAATTTTATGGTGAGGACACAGAAAAGTTTTCTTCTGATGACTCTTCCATGAAGGTCATATTTGTACAGGTGCGGCTGCAGAGTAGAACAGTGCACCACCACTCCAGAGTCTGATAAACCTTCCTCTATGTCTTTTGCAGTCAAACAGGGGTTTTGATTTTCTTCTCTAGCAATCCTACAAGCAACTCTCTGGGAACATTTTCATAGTCCTCCAGACCTCAGCTTGACCTCCACAGTTCCTGGTAACTGTCATTTTGTCATTATCTTATGAACTTTGGTGGAGAGATAGAGCTGGGTGTCATCCGCATAGCAATGAAACTGTATACTGTGTTTTCGAAAAATATGGCCAAGGGGGAGGAGATAGATAATGAAGAGGAGGGGACCAAGGACAGAGCCCTGGGGAACACCGGAGGAGAGGGGAGATGGCTTGGACGTGAAGGATTTTAACTGAATGAACTGAGTGCAGCCAGTGAGATATGATTTAAACCAGTCGAGGGGGGTGTAAAGATTTGAAATTTGCATCACCTGGCCTTTCCCAACAATGACTGCCGTAGTCCTCACAAGCTAATTATGGTATGAGATCCTGGTAAAAGTTGTCTGAGCGCTCAAATGTCTTGAGGTGCCCAGACTTTTGCATGGTGCTCCTCTCCTTTTTTTCTCCACTCTAAAATTGTATAAACAAAAATAATACACAAATCTTACATCTTTAACTTTATGCCTTTTGAAGATCTGTTCATCTTCTACTAAGTTAACTATTCACAGTAAAATACATTTTGACCAGGGGTGCCCATACCTTTGCATGTCTCTGTACATACTGTACCAGTCAAATGTTTGGACACAGATTCCATTTACTTAAATGAAAAAGTGTGCTCAAACCTTTGACTTTGTTTGTGTATACATGTGTCATGTGCCCCCCACTGTGTATTTAATAGCCAGAACTCAACAGCCAGTGCTTTTAAAAGGTATAACCCAATTAAAAAAGGATCCTGCAGTGTATTAATTGCTGTGTGTGATGCTGGTTTGGTATATGGAGTATTAGATGACAAATCTTTACCTTGTCTCAAATGTCTACTTTAAAGCTATTAGTCTGTGGACAACCATATTAAACATGCCTCCCTGTGGTGCTGAATATTTCTCTTTAAATGATCCCCATCAGCTGACACACATTGATTCAATGTGAGATTCAATGTGCACAAATGTGTGTGTGCGAGGGAGAGCGTGTGAATGTGCGCTCACATGTGGGTGGTTGAGTGTAAGCGTTCATGTTTTTGAACATGTAGGTTGGTTTGCACATGCATATCTGCATATGTGTACTTTCCTGCTCTTGTGTGTTGACAAGTGGGTGTTTGTGTGTATGTGTGCGAGGCTTTGTCTGTGTGTTTGTGTGTATGCATGTGTTTTTTGCCCACTCACAGCCTATCTTTATACATGCTGTGATATCGGCAGTATTCTTTCTGGAAGGGTTCATGCGAGGCCAAGAGAAGCATGTCGAGAATTGAGTCTTTTCTGGGAATTCTGTCTGTTCAAACGTGCGGTGTGGTTCACTCAGAGGAGAGCAGGATCCCCGTTTTTCTTCCGTCCTGCAGGCTGTGTGTTGTAGGCTGCTGGGGGAGCTTTTCAGCATCCTGCGCTGTATAGCCTCAGGGAGGGATTGGACCTCCAGGGCTATTACAGCACATCCTCCTTCACACGCTTGTTAGCCAAGCAGTGCACTCACTCCCTCAACACACAGAAAATGCATATTGAATCACTCCGTCACACTCGGCTGCTTTGTTTCTGTCGGGTCTTTTTTCTCCGACATGCAGCTTGGTTTTGCATGTTCTGCTCGCTCCGTTAACCTTTTCTCTAAACAAATGTTGTTCATGCTGTTGTGCTCTCATAGCATCACCACAGATATTGTCTGACATTTGTTCTGCAGTATTTTTCTGAGTAGTCAGAGTGAAATAGGAACTTCCTCTTAGGAGAAGAGTAGAACTGAGTTTGTGAAATGCATCAGCATCTAGCTTGTTTGGATGTCCTTGGGCGTGCATATGCGAGTATCAGGGGAGTAATACAGCTTAATGGAAAACGCTAGTTTAATAGCGTACACATTGTGAACATCACACATTATGTGTTTCATTGCTACTGCAAACAATACATATTTAAAGTCCCTCTCCACTCAAACATGTTTTTATTTTGTTTATGTCCCCTGAAAATGTCTGACCTTGACAATACGGACTTTTGTCTGTGCAAAGTTTGTCACGAGAGAGATGTTTTCACATTCCTCTACTGAAGTGAATGATGTTTGTGCATTTCCCTAAGATCTGAGAGTCAAATGTGTGTCTGGCATGCTAGATTAGGTGCATCACTAATACGAAAGCCAGTTGCCGTTTGATACGGGAAACACATGCAGGTGGGAGAACAGACTTCAACTCAATACTGGTAGGAGGAACCTGACACCTCCAGTGCAGAGCAGACTTGTCAGTACAGAGAGCAGAGTTAGCATTAGCATAGTGGAGGTTTTGATGCAAACTGGAGTATGTTTCCTTGTACTATCTACCAAAAGCTAGAGACAGATTTATTGGCTGCACATCTGTATTGGCCGATGTTCACCTTGTTGACTGCCATCAGGCTATCAGCAAATTAGATGACATTCACCAATGGCTGTAGGCAATGTTTTTCTGTTGTGTCACATCGATTTTGCACAGGCTTAAAAGGAGGACTCAAACCTAATGCCATCCCGTTGTCCCAAGTGCAATAGAAAACATGTTTGGGACGAACATAGTTCTTCCCTGGGACACCCTTTGGGGGAAAGGATGCATTAGACCCACTATCAAAGCGTCAGGGAACACAACTTATTGTTTCCTAAATAATGCCCCATTGTGCACAACAAATCTGCGTTAAAAATGGCAGGAGGAGAGCTAGTTAACGTTAGCTGTTAGCAGATGGTGGCTGGTAGTAACTGCTGATGGAGGTTGCATTGAGGTACATCATGATGCTTTCAAGAGCTACTTATTGAGTATTGGGCAGAGGTAAATTATACCGTCCTGATGATGTATTCAAATGAAATCATGTAAAATGTTTTTTGTTTTTTTTTTGCAGGAAAGTTAAACAAATACAGTTGTTTAAAGGGACATTGTGTAGAATTTCAGTTGTTTATTGGCAAAAATCGATGTCTGCATTCATACCTCCACCAATAGTCTGACTTATTCTCGTAAAAGGAGAATTTGGGATTTGTTTGTACATTGAGCAGTTAAGTCGTTTGGGGGGTTCCATAACGTTTCGCCATCTTGAAAATACATCTGCCAGCAAGGGACATATAGCACTACATAGTAGCCCCACGTTTGGCGTTTTCGTTGAGAGCCAGGCCAGCGCTGCCTTACTGAGAAGCCGAAGGAGAGGAGCAAGTGGCGCTTCGCTACTGCCCCGGCACTACTGCAGCATAACAAAGCCCCACTCTTTGAGCATAATGCAGGATCATAAGCAGCATCACGGGAGACGGAATCCTCGTCGCCAAGAAAGTGCAAAAGAGAATCAAAAAGGCAACGTGACCGGCGAATTCAAAAAACGAGAGTCAACATCAGGGTAGCCTTTCCCGGGTGGAGAGAGCTGCTGAAGGAGAAAGGTAATGCAATCACAGGCCAGTGTTGCGAGGAGAGGGATGAGGTGTGTGAGGTTGAGCCACTTGTCAGTTGTCAAAAGACAAGACGTGATTGGTTTGTTTGGATTTATACCCGCCCCAACAGTCCTACGTTGTAAACACAGCCAGCATGGTGAGGAGGGGGTTTGTCAACTCACGTCGCGTGTGTCTGTGTAGGAGCCTGAATGAATACTCCATGAAGTATCGGATGACGTGGTTTCATCAATGAAACACAGTGGCTAACGTTGTTGCAATACGCGTTTGAAATAGTGAGGCGCTAGAGTGTGCTATCCTTTTGAATGCAATATATGATTTCAACATTAGATGGGAGAAATTCTTACACACTGTGGCTTTAAAGGAAAAAATGTTGGTTTTTCCAGCAATATGAAATATGATGTTGATATGAGTGAACATCTGTTTGTGGGTCAAACATGTAAGGCTGAATCTCTCCGATGTTTCCTCTAACGCTTACCCTCGCTATGTTAATGCAGACTCCTTTGTCAGCAGTCAACTGAGTGTGAGCAGCACTAGAGAAAGCAGAAAGCAAAACCTACTGCAAGCAGCAGAGGTGGGCAGAGACCAGATTAAGAAATTTTCATAATGGAGAAAGAGTGTTCTCATGCTTCCGGCCCCTTTTCAGAGTTTTTTTTTTTTTTTATATGCAATAACCATGTTAAACAAAATACTAGTGTTTTAAAATGTGTCTGAAGGGGGACTTTAACAACAACCTTACAGTGTAAAAAAATCATGGCAGCCCTAAAAGTCAAAGTCTTACTCTGAAACAAACTGTGACATTTTGTGGCTGAATTGGACCCTGCAGGGTTCACCTTTCACTGCCTTGGTGTTGCTACAGTCACTGCAGTTTCACAATAATGATAACTTTGGGACTGCCATAAAATTTTTAAGCACTTTGGTATAAAAGTTCAAGTGCTGGTAAGGACGTGATTTGACCCTGTAGAGTAAGACCAGAGGATGAACTTTATGAACGTTACACATACTGTGATACTTGGAGTTCTGGGTCCTGCTCTTGTCACTTGCCTATATCTCACCATTCATCACTGAGATAATTATCAATTAATGAATAAAGAAAAGTATGAATGAAACTGCCAACAGGTCTTTGTCCTTTCAGACTCCATCTTGTTCTGTGTTTCTACTCTACAAGCTTTTCTCCTTAACACTTTATTTCCACATGGTTCGAACGTGTGAGTATGATGGTGATCTTGTTGAACTGTGTGACCCTGGGAATGTACCAGCCCTGTGAAAACATCGACTGCTCCTCAGACCGATGCCAAATACTGCAGGTACACACACACACACACACAATTTTTTTTTAGCAGATTTCGAGCAACCTCCCAGAAAATGTTACAGAAGCCAATCTAAGCACATTTTTAACCTTTTTATTGTCTTGATGGCAATGACTGTATTTTGGAGTTTGTGTAGTTTTGTTATAATGTTTTCACACATGCTAATGCCATCTAGGGATTGCATTTTTAGTCTGTTGGTCTACTATTTTGAGCCACATTGAAATATCTATACGGTTATTGGTTTGATTGGCATGAAATTGGCCCAATAGGATGAATCCCAATGGATTTGCTCATGCCCCTACTGTGCAAAGGGAGAGGAAGCATTGTTGGTTTGTTTGATTTGTCCATTGATTTATCCAGTTCCCTCATTATCTCTGCATCTATTCAATTGATTCAAGGAAGAGATGCAATAAAGGGGAAATTGAGAAACACGCACTTTGAGAAATGAAACTTCCTACCCTCAGCAGAGACATCGCAGTGACTAATGACGGCTGCACAGCTGGATCACCTCTTCAAGGTCTTCACAGCAAAACATGTTTTTGGCCATAGCTCAAGAATTCAAACACTAATTATAACAACATTTTCCACAAATGTCAACGGGATAAAATGCTGAAGTGATGACATTTTATATCCAAAAGGTCAGCCTCACTGTGACATCATAATGTTCTGCAAAATTACTTATTTGGCCATTATTCAACTCCATAACTCAGGAACCGAATGGGAGACATTTGATTGGATCCTGAACTGGTGACACTAATCTCGGGTGCCCACGTTAAAGCAGCTGTGCGGAACTTTACGTTTTTGTTGATTATAGTGCCCCCTTTGGTTGAAGCGGACACCCACAGCCTGGTGTCGTAAAATTCCGACTGCAGCCAGCATTCGGCTTCATTCGTAAAATCTCGAATGCAACCGGCAATTACCGCATGCATTTGTTTTGGCGAGCGAGAGGAAAATCATAAATGCTCTGGTGTAGCTCTGAATTTCTGAGGAAAAACTGAGGACAACTGCCTGCTGTATATTTGTGTTCATGGTCACAGTCACAGATAATTTTGTTGCGTTTGTTGTAACGTTACTAGACAAATGCGGTTCACATCAGCTAACGTTACATTTAGTTTGCTTATAACTTCCATGTCGTCATATGTTGAAATGACACAACGTCTAACAAGTTGCGCTATATTCTCTAAATAAAAACAAAAATGACATACCTGTCGATTAGGAAAAGGGTCAACTCGGAATCAGTTTTAAAACCTTTCAAATCTCTCGGCTCTCTCCACTTGGTGAATGCCCGACCGAGGTTTACACTCGTTTGGACTCGAGCCCTATCACTGTCCCTTTTAGCCTTCTTCTGTTCTTCTGTTCTTTTTCTTTTAGATGGTGCTCCTTCTTTATCCGCCATGACATCGAAAGTACAACCAAGTCCTTATAGATATATCTAGTAAAACTGTTTTGTGTTCAGCAATGCCCGTTGCGTACTGCTTACTTCAACAACACTCTTTGTAAACACGGGTCTTCTTCTTCTTTCAGTTTATTGGCAGATCGCAAACAACTTCCAGGTGCATACCACCACCTACTGTACAAGAGACTACTCCCTACTACATGTCATTTAGCCTGTTTCTTAAATCCTACTCGTAAACACGGCTCCTTCTTCTTCTTCTGTGGTTTAATGGCTGCGGGCCGCTGCGGGCGTGCAGACTTACTTCCACCTCCGGGTGCCGTATTCTGGTTTGCTGACTTCCGCTGTGTCCGACCCGAGCCAGGCTACGCTAAATAGCCATATAGAGAAAGGCTTTTTTGTCACTGTTGGGTTCAAATAAATATGCGGATCTTCAAGGGGGGGTGATACGAACTAGGGACAGTTTTATAAATGGTAAAAAGTTCCGCACAGCTACTTTAAACTGTACTGATTGTGTAGATTCTGTGCTGCCGGGTAGAAAGTGTTTGTGAGGCATCCATGTTTTGCCAGAGAATAGAGTTAATACCTTTTCTTAAGTGTCTTCAAAGTCATCACTTCATATATTATGTGAGTCTTGACAGACGTCAATGTAAACTGCAACTTGACTAGTTGGCGTAGGCATTCAACCGTGAGGCGATAATTCTAATTTATTGATATTTGATGCTGACACCACCCTCTGGCTACTATTTGCTTTATATCACCACAACTGCAAATGATCCAAGTTTGGGCCTTAACTTTTATTTATTTCACAATTTGGCATTATTTACAATGCACATTACAGCTTCGCAGAGCCATTAGGGTGTCTGAAGAGTCTTGTTTTTCCCTTCTCTACAGCTCTTTCTAACTACTGCTTTTGAAAGCGCCCTATAAATGAAGTTACTTAGTTACACAGGATCATGTACAATGTTTGATCAGAGGCTCTACATATGCACATCTAAGCTATGGAAAAGCACTTATACTCTTACAAACATGCACATTTGCACACAGACATACATATTTTATATATAACCCCCACAAAAGCAGATATAATAAACTCATATTAGCACACAAAGACAGCTGTGTACAACATGTGTAGGAACAAACACATACTTGATACACAAATACAGCCCTTCACAGAGCAAAGAGTGTGCTTCTAGGAAGTGTGTACATGTATCTATTTACTTGTACTGACACATAAAGAACACACTAATTCACATGCGCATACAATCTCCCGCTGTTCCTCTCTGTATTCCTTCCTTGTCTCGCTCCCCCTGCGCTCTCCCTTCCATGCTGGAGCCTGTAACTCCACGCAGTGACTCACTGCTAGCATGTGGTCTTTATGGTGCAGTGAGCATGACTTTCTCACGTACGGCACCTCGGCAGCTTTCCTCGTCATCTGGCAAGACACAAAATCCCTTCTCACTTATGTCAAAGGTGGCCTGAGTGGGTGTAACATCTGTGCGCGAGCGTGTGCACGTATGTCTTCAGTCTGTCGGTGTGAAGCTCTTGTTGAATCACCCCGGCACCCTGTTTTTTTTTTTCACATTCTCACACGAACACACACAAGGCACCACACTCATCATATAACAGTCAACACACACAGTAGATTGATTTGGCTCCCTGGGGGAGGTGGCTGGTCAGTTGGACCTAATAGAATTTCTCCTCCAAGTATCTATAGACCCTATTCAATATCAGCATGGATTTAGAGCGCTACGGTGCCACAGTCAATACTCTCCTCTCAGGAAATCCATTGTTCAATACCATGATTTCAATGGTGCCTCACCAGCAGAATCTATAAGCTCTAACAAATGTGAACTTAAAGACCTCTGGAAGCTTAGTTAGTTATTTAGTCAGCTAGTATACCCTTGTAGATGGATGGATGAGTGGATGGAGTGGGAAACAATGGTTTGCATCATAAGTTAATTCCGGATTCTCTGCTGTTTTTGCATCTTTAGTCATTTTCACAAAAATACGACGATAGGGCTGCAACGAAGACCCTTCATTACGCCGGCTTTGCTTTTTTATACAGAGCCAAACAAGGCAGGCATAAAACCAGCTCAGTGCCTGATTTTAGATAGTATGCTGGCATCCCAGAAGCAAAAGAGCCGTGACGTGTAACACAGTAGCGTTGGCTTCTAGTGGTATATAACATATGCATCTGCAATGATATAACATGCCGATAACAATCATTTACCATCCTTGCTTTATGGCGGCTGATCTCATCCTCTGCTTGGAGAGTAATGCAGGTTTTATACATGTGCGTCAGCGCTATGCAGAGCCATCGCTGTAGCCTACACAGACAGTCTTCGCCTTTGTGAGCATTTACACTTGTGCAGTGGTGTGTCTGTGTCGCTCTGCAGTTACACCTTCAAAATTAGTCGGCCCTGGAGTTTCTATAAAGTGCTGTAAAGTGTAGTTGTTTCCAGAAACCCAAAACACACAGTAAACATGGCGTAACAGCATTCACAGACAAAGCATCTGTCTTTTGCTGGACACATTGTCCCCACCAATACAACCTGCTAATATTTTTAGTGCGAGCCTATGGCATTTTACATTGTATAAATTAGCCTAGCAGCTACCGGACTTTTCCTCTACTCATATGAAGCCAGGGACAACAACAAAATGGTTTCAGCTTACGGAAATAGACAGGACATTACATTTCTAGGGAGGTGCACGTCAGGCTACGTGTAGATTACGCGTAGGCTCTACATTGATGCAGAGCCTACATCGTAGACACAGAGTCGATTTGACGCAGAAGTTTAAATCCCGCTTAAGGAGCTTCCAGACGTCATTTTCTCCCCAATTTGCAGACATTTTCGGCTGCTATTCTCCTTCTTTGAGTTAGCTGCTAACTGCTGCAAGCTGCTTCTTAAATCTCCGATGGTACAGTAGGTTGCACATGTAAGAAATTGTCAAAACATAACACTTGTCCCGTCTATCATCCTGTCCTGCTCGCTGTCCCTTGCAAATAGACGTCAATGTGGCACGGTTATTTTCCCCAAGAGAACTCTGTCTCCTCATTCTGCAAGGGTACCTCTTATAAAGAATGGTGAGGTGGAATGTGAAATTCCCACCTTGAACAGGCAGTGTAAAAGGGGTTTATGTTTGTTCTGTGAGAGTCAGAGTCAATGTAATAGTAGTTTGGTCCTAAATACACTTCACAACTCATCATGGAGGCTTTATCTACTTCTAACCCCTCCACGATGTGTGTTGAAACATTTTAAGACCAAACTGCAATTTAATTTGCATTTGACTTCCCTCCAGCTCTCCTGTGACCTGGATGGGTGAGAATCTTCATAGACATCACACGCTGTTGTGTAGAGACAAGAATGTTTTTATCTTCCTGAATAGGAAATGTGAGAGAATCAATAACAAGCCCTCAGACAGAGAGCTCTATGCAAATAACGTCCTTCAACACAAATCACAAGTGCAAAGTGCCAGAGCTTGGACACGAGTCCTACCAAGGCTGATAAACTTTTGTCCTGAAGTGTCTTTTATAATAGCAGCATTCTTTGATCTGATCACTTGCTGAGTTGGAATGAAAACATGCTTTGAAGATGTGAAAGGTTTGAAACCTTCAGAGCTAAATGATTTTCATCAGTTTTCCTCTTATGTAATAATGTTTTGCTCTTTGATTAGATAGATTTGTTACACCATTGTGTAGCAATGTGCATTACAGGGCTTCAGTAATAAAACATCAAATGGTCTGCCATGTCCTCTCCTCCCCTTCCAAACACGACCTTAAAGCATTTCTGATAACTGTCAGATTTGTATCTGAGAAAGGGCGAATGTTTTATTTCAACAATGGTGGGGACACAGAAGTGAGGGGTCTGGAGATCCTCCCTTAGGATATTTTGAGCATTAAACACTTTATTTCCTGCATTCTGGTGAAGCTTCATGCACCAGTTTATGGTGGAAATGTCTTTTCGCAAAGGAAACACGAAATTGAGGCGATAGGTGATGAATCAAAATATAAAAATAAGGCTCTCAGGCATTCTGTGTCACTTTTAAATATTCATGTTCCCGTAGATCATCCACCCATCCATTTTCTAAACACTTATCCTCTTGAGGGTCGCGGGGGGGCTGGAGCCTATCCCAGCTGACACTGGGTGAGAGGCAGGGTACACCCTGGACTGATCACCAGACTATCGCAGGGCTGACACATAGAGACAGACAACCATTCACACCTACGGAGTCACCAAGTAACCTATCTCCAATCTGCATGTCTTTGGACTGTGGGAGGAAGCCGGAGTACCCGGAGAAAACCCATGCTGATACGGGGAGAACATGCAAACTCTGCACACCCGGGATCAAACCAGGAACCCTCTTGCTGTGAGGTGACAGTGGTAACCACCATACCATCGTGCCGCCCTCCTGTTGATCAACTTTTCTTAATTGTTCTTATACCCGCTGAAGTAGGAATTATACTTCTGCGTCAAATTGATGCCATACCTACAGCGTAGGCTCTGAGCTGACGTATAACCTACGCCATACCCTACACTGTAACCTGACGCACACCTCCCCAGATATGTAAATACATGTCACAGCGACGCAGACCTCCTGTTTATTTTTGTAAGCTGAAACCATTTCCCCCTCAGTGGAAACAAAGCTTTTATTTTCAGATTCAGATTCAGATTCAGAATACTTTATTAATCCCCGGGGGGAAATTGTTTTTGTTCCAATGCTCCGTGCAAAGTAGAAATAGAAATACAGCATGAATGGAAACAAGAGATAAAGATGAAGATATAAATAAGATACTAAAATAGACAATGAAATAAATAAAATAAAATATTAAAGCAGACATTAAAATAAAATAAAATAAAATAAAATAAAATATTAAAGTAGACAATAAAATAAAATAAATAATAAAATAGTAAAGTAGACAATCTGAAATATAAACAATATACAATGAAATGGTTGTAGCGTTATAAATGAAATAAGAATGAGTAATTATATTGCGTGTTTTGTTTTATAAATAGCCAAATGAGTCCGATCATCAGAGGGAGGAGTTGTACAGTTTAATGGCCACAGGTAAGAATGACTTCCTGTGGCGCTCAGTGGTGCATTTAGGAGCAATCAGTCTCTGGCTGAAGGTGCTCCTCTGTTCGACCAGAGCGTTGTGGAGAGGGTGAGAGCCATGCTGAAGTATCGCCCGCACCTTTGACAGCATCCTCCTGTCTGACACTGCTGTCAAAGGGTCCAGCTCCACCCCCACAACGTCACTGGCCTTTCTGATCAGCTTGTTGAGTCTGTTGGCATCGGCTACTCTCAGTCTGCTGCCCCAGCACACCACAGCAAACAGAATAGCACTGGCCACCACAGACTCATAAAACATCCTCAGCATAGTCCGGGAGATGTTAGAGGAGCGGAGCCTCCTCAGAAAATAGGGGCGGCTCTGTCCCTTCTTGTAAAGGACTTCAGTGTTCTTAGTCCAGTCCAGTTTATTGTCAGTGAACACACCCAGATACTTGTAGTGTTCTACGATGTCCACGTTATGCCCCAGGATGGAAACTGGGGTCACTGGTGTCCTCGTTCTCCTCAGATCCACCACCAGCTCTTTTGTCTTTGTTGTGTTGAGCTGCAGGTGGTTCAGCTCACACCATGAGACAAAGTTATTCACCACAGCCCTGTACTCATCCTCATCACCCTTGCTGATACATCCAACTATAGCAGAGTCATCAGAAAACTTCTGAAGATGACAAGACTCTGTCTGGTAGCTGAAGTCCGTGGTGTAAAGGGTGAAGAGGAAAGGAGAGAGAACAGTACCTTGTGGGGCCCCGGTATTGCTGACCACTGTGTCTGACACACAGTGCCGCAAGCGCACGTACTGTGGTCAGCCAGTGAGGTAATCCACAATCCAGGACACAAGGGGGGGATTCACCAGCATCGCTGTCAGCTTGTCACCCAGTAGAGCAGGCCTGATGGTATTGAAAGCACTGGAGAAGTCAAAGAACGTGACCCTCACAGTGCTCCCCGGCTTGTCCAGGTGGGCGTAGACGCGGTTCAGCAGGTAAATGAGGGCATCCTCAACTCCAATCCGGGGCTGGTAGGCAAACTGGAGGGGATCCAGGTGCGGCCTGACCATAGGCCTGAGCTGCTCCAGGACAAGTCTCTCCAGGGTCTTCATGATATGTGACGTCAGTGCCACCGGCACCGAGAGACCGCTGGGCTGCGGCGTCTTTGGCACTGGAACGAGGCAGGACGTCTTCCATATCACAGGGACCCTCTGGAGGCACAGGCTCATGTTGAAGACACGATGAAGCACTCCACAGAGCTGTTCGGCGCAGGCTCTGAGAACCCGTGGGCTGACACCATCAGGGCCTGCAGCCTTACCAGCGGGGAGTTTGCTCAGCTGTCTCCTAACATGTAGACGTGTAAAGAGTGCAGGTTGAGGAGGGGGAGAGTTGGAGTCCAAAGTGAGAGGAGGGCAGGTAGCATGGGAGCCAGAGGAGGTGTGAGGAGTGGGGGATGGGTGTGAGGGGCTCACCAAGTTGGATGAGGTGCTATCAGGAGGAGGAGGGGGGGTCAGAAGTGGTGGTGGCTGGAGACAGTCAGCAGGAGAGCCAACAGGGGCCGGGGCAGCAGTGTCAAACCTATTGAAGAACAGATTTAACTCATTGGCCCTAGCCACACTACCATCAGCTCCACTGCTAGTTGGTCTGTAACCGGTGATGGTCCTCATACCACTCCAGACCTCCCTCATGTTATTCTGCTGGAGTTTCCTCTCCAGCTTCCTCCTGTAGCCGTCCTTAGCCTCATTGATCTTTGCACTCAGCTCCCTCTGAATGTCCCTCAGCTCCTCCCTGTTGCCACCTCTGAAAGCCCTCTTCTTCAGGTTGAGTACGGCTTTGATGTCCTTTGTTACCCAAGGCTTGTTGTTTGGGTAACAACGCACAGTCCTTGCTGGGACAATGCCGTCCACACAGAAATTAATGTAGTCTGTAATGCACTCAGTAAGCCCATCAATGTCCTCTCCATGTGGCTCACAGAGTACATTCCAGTCAGTCACCTCAAAACAGCCCTGCAGTGCCTCATAGTAGTCCTCTGACCATGTCCTCACTGTCTTTGTGGTCACAGGCAGCCTCTTCACTAGAGGCACATAGCAGGGGGTGAGAAGCACCAAGTTGTGATCTGATCTACCCAGCAGGGGAAGGGACGTGGAGGTGTATGCGTCCTTTACATTAGCATACAGCAGGTCCAGGCTCTTCTCCTCTCTGGTTTTACAGGTCACATACTGGGTGAATTTCGGGAGTGTCTTTTTAATAGAGACATGGTTGAAGTCACCCGAGATTATAACGAGAGCACTCGGGTGTGCAGTCTGTAGTCCGGCTATTGTAGAGTGGATGACGTCACATGCCGACGTCGGGTTAGCGGACGGGGGAATATACGCAGCCACTACAATAGCATGTGAGAATTCACGGGGTAAATAGTAAGGACGGAGGCCCACAGCTAACAGTTCAATATCCGGGCTGCAGATGCGGTCTTTGACTGTGATGTGACCAGGATTGCACCACCTGTTGTTCACGTAAACAGCAAGCCCACCTTCTTTACGCTTACCGCTCTTAGTGCAGTCCCTGTCAACCCAGACAGTGTGGAAACCCACGGTGGAAACATTGTGGTCAGGAACATCCGTGTGTAGCCATGACTCCGAGAAAATCATCAGACAACACTCCCGGTATTCCTGGTGACTCCGGGTTAGCGCTTTAATTTCACAGATAAAAAACAATAAATTGTGTAGATAATAAAGCCTCCACAAAATAACATTTAAAGTCTTGTGTCTGATTTATCCTGGCTTCATATGAGTAGAGGAAAAGTCCGCTAGCTGCTAGGCTAATCTATACAATCTAAAATGCCATAGGCTTGTGCTAATAACGTTAGCATGTTATATTTGTTTGGAAAACGTGTTTAGTATAAGACAGTTGTTTTGTCAGAGAATCCTGCAAGTTGTAATGGAACCAAATGTTGTAATGTTACCTTTGTTAAATCTTGCTGTTGTCCCTGGCTTCATATGAGTAGAGGAAAAGTCCGCTAGCTGCTAGGCTAATTTATACAATGTAAAATGCCATCGGCTTGTGCTAAAAATATTAGCATGTTGTATCTGTGGGGAAAATGTGTCCAGCAAAAGACAAATGCTTTTTCTGTGAATGCTGCGAGTTATAATGGAGCCAATTTGTGCACTTGTGTTTGAAATTGTCACTATTCAATCATATTTAATGTGTGTTTTGAATCAACTAATTCTTTACAGCATTTCTCCGCCCCTGACTAGTGTTTGGAGGTGTAACTGCAGAGAGACAAAGACACACACCATCGCACAAGTATAAATGCTCACAATGGCGTAGGCTCTACATAGAGCTGACACACAAGTATAAATCCCGCCTAAATCAACACACAAATAGGCATAATTTACTCCTAGTCCTGTTTTTTGTCTTTTGTTTTGGCAAGTTACCCTTTTAAATGTGCATGGGGCACCTTTTCACAGCAAAGATAAATTAATTAATTTTAACTATTTTGTTAATCCTTGGACTTTAATAGCTTGTTTTGATTTAACATTTTCATTGTAAGCAGTCAGCATGCTGGCTGTAGATTAGTCTGTTTGTCAATATGATGTGTTTGTGGAAAAAAATAATATGGACAAATATATTAGATTTTCTTGAACTCTCTAATATCAGTATCAGCCTCAAAATGTAAGTATGAATCGAGCTGTACTTGCAACTCAAAATAAAATACACTCATTTCCTACACTTTCTTACCAGCCAAAGAACAAAAAAATTGAACAGAAAAAGGAGAAGAAAAAGAAGGACAAATAAAGAAGAAAAAGAAAGAGTAAAGAAAAAGAAAGAAATAATTGAGATTGATAGATGAGGAGTGGCAAATGAAAAAAAAAACTGAGAGCAATGAATAAGAGCAGAGGTTTAGAGATGAAGAGACATGAAAGAGGAAAAGTACGAGAAGGCTGGCATTAAAACAAAAAGAGAGTGAGAGGTGTGAGACAAGATCTGTGGAAATGTCAGAGGAGGAATGTTTTTCTGACATTTAGTTAGTTTACATCCTCCTCGGTTCAGCAAACTTTACAAAGGTAGCACCTCGTCCATCTTTCCGGTTTGACAAAGGTCAAGGTTGCAAACTTTGACCGTTCTTCCACATTAGCAGGCGAGTCCTGCCTCTCTAAACTCCTCCAGGACTGCTGAGTAGGACGCTTCTTTTCAGCGGGGGGCAAGTGACAAAACAAAGATTCACATGAGTGGTTCAGATTCAGATCGTGTTGCCTGCAGTACTTCCCTCTGAAAATCAAATTACAGGCAACGCCAAGCGCGTCAGTTCATCTCTAATCCCCCTGTATACACAGAAAAGAACACCAGCTAATCTAGGCTTTTTGCTCACAACAGCAATAACACGCATTAGCAAGCTGAGATCGTTGATTTATTTGGATTTTTTGCTCTCTTCTTTTAATTAGATGCTTGATTAAAGCTGGGAGTGAGGTGGGGGATGTCGATGTGGGGCTTATCGCTGATTACTGCTCAAACAAATTATTTTCCATTACCCCAGCGTTTAGGGCAAACAGCTCAACTGGGGAGGAGGGGGGGCGAATAGAGGTTTAATAGAGAGAAGAAGGTTTGGAGAAAGAGATCCAGATATTAAATTGTCAGGGAAACATAGGAGAAAGAAGATACAATGATTGCAGGAAGACAGGCAGCAGTAATATATTGGCAGGAAGGTGTGGAAGAAACATGGAGGGGAAGAGATGAAAGATGCCCAGGAGGGAGACATGGCTAGGAACGGAGGAAAGAGAGAAGTTTACTCTGTCTTGGCTCAGTATGCCTCATATAAGTAGATGCAGGACAGGATCACAGATTACCTTCACTACGCTACTGCTGGAAACACTCCACGTTAATCACCCACCTCTTCCCCAAGGTGCCTTTGAGTTGATTTCTTGGAAATTTAGCCAAAGTCATTTGCTTAATCTGCCAATTATTTTCTCATCTAACTGCTTAATGTTTGGTCTGTAAAATGTCGAAAATAGTGAAATATGTGCAACATAATTTTCCAGAGCCTGAGGTGGTGTCTTCACATTCCTTGGTGAGAAACAGCCCAAAACTCAAGATAAATATAGACAGAGAGAAACATTGGAACCAGCACATATTTGTCTTTTTTTCACTTGAATTTAATTAATAAATCACCAGAATTGTTGTTGTGGTAGTAATTAATCAATCGACTGAAAATTAATTGGCTAGTCAATCAATCTTCTAATTGTTTCAGCTCTGTTACAGACACACTCTAAAAGGGAGCTGGACACTGAGGAGATAAAATGCAAAATGAGATAGGCCTTTAGATCAATGACTTCAGTGACCAATGCCAAGATATATCTATTTTTTTAATGATTTGTTTAAATTTATTCTGTCCTGGATTTTCCTAACAAACACTGTATAGACTCATACTAAAGTCATCTCTCTCAGTCATCACTTATGACCCACTAGAAGTGTGAAGCAGTGTATTAATCTGCAGAGTCCTTGCTCTTGTTGTAGAATAAAGAGGGAAAGTAGGTAGTATGTGAGGAAAATGCATAGGATTGGAAATTTGAAGGTTTACACATGAGAAAGACAAAAAAATTGGTATATCATGACAATTTATAGTGTCAAACAAGCAGTATTAGTTGACACACCTTCAGCTTTCCAGTACACATTAAGAGGTGTTTCCTGTCACTTAAGCTACTGTTTCCCTGTTATTCAGACAACCAGCTTGGAAAATAATTGCTTCTCCTCACATAACCAAATTTGGCCAGAATCATGCCAGATCATTTGGCTCACGTCACGTCAGGATGATAAGTTTATGATAGGTTCTTCTTATTTTGCTGTGATTGGGATGTTCCTTTTCACAGCACACATGTAGGGTTGAGACTTAATTAATAGATGGCACGCGTCCAATTGGAAAGAATGAAATTTACAGACACAGTGCAGAAAAAACGCAAACATAGCAAGATGAAACGCCAAGCAGGTAAAGGCCTGCAATACTATTAAACAGTCACCAACAATCCCTGCATAGTACACCTTAAAATAAGTATTTGTCTTTTGTATCAAAATTATGTCTACCTTATAAGTTGTAACTGGCAAAAGCTATGAATTTTGTAACTGTATCAGACTTTTTAGTCTGCAGGAAGTGCACTCAAGGCTCCTTACAAACTTGATAAATTAAGGATTTGGACAGCCCCATGTTCATGTTGCTGGAACGAGATTATCTCATGCACAAATCATGGCACTGGCCGTAAGTGCCTGTTTGATAAAGATGAGTCAAACAAACACAACATCTTCCCCCCGCTACTGTGTGTTGTTGACAGCAGGCAGGATGACCCATTGACTCCAAGTTATGACTCTTCTATCAGCATGTTGCTACGCATTCAGAGCAATAGATGGCATTTTTCCATTTGCTGCTGCAGTTTTGTTTGGTGTACTGTACTATTTTCTGCACACACACATTTTTAAAAAGATAAAAAAAGGAAACCTGTTACAACAATCAAATCATATTCAAAGTCCTACATCAAATGTTTTATTACATTGGTTCTCAGCCTTTTTTGCAGGTGTCCCCTTATGTAACACAAAGTAATGTCTTCTTGTGGGTGCATTTCCTTTCTCAGGCTGAGACAATATGACTAGTCTTTAGAAGCCAATAGATGGTAATCCTATGCGTATAGTCATTTTTGCAGGATAAAAGCAATGATGTGGTTAGGGCTCTTAAATCAGGGATACTCAACCTGCTTCACCCGGGCCACCTCTGCAGAATGAAAGGAAGCAAGGGCCCAGTTAATAAACAAGTAATTATATTTATAAGAAAAAAAAGAATAAACATTAAAAATAAGCTGGATGCATGGGGGTCTCTATGATTTGAGGACATTCACAGATTAGCCTGGAACTCTGTTGAGGGGTTTGGGGAATCCTCCCTTGGCACATTTCTTTGGATAAACAAGCTCAATTTATTTTGATTGTGAATTAGATAATGGTCAGTGGGCCACCAGGCCCCGTATTTGGCCTGTGGCCATGATTTGAGAAATGCTACGATTAGTTTGTTAATTGTGAACGGCCAGGCAGCTTCCCGCCAGCAGTCGCCTGGCGTCCAGTGTGGACAGCCTAATCAGCTAACATGGACGCTGAAAGCAAGCAGGTAGCATTCCATAGAAAATCTACATGCTTTGCGGCGTTTCCATGTCCAATGTAAACACCGCATTAGATTCATCTCAGACCTTCTTGTGGAGTCTCAACCGGATATTACCCTGTCCTAGTTAAAGGGGAACTAATGTTTTTTTCAACCTGGGCCTTATTTTCCAATCTACTTTTGTCTGAATGAGTAATAGGATGTTTAAGCTAGGGCTGACCTGCCTGCAGCCCGTGAGCGTGCACTATATTAAATAATAGGGCACTCAGACAGCGTCAAACAACATTGAAATACGTCCACTAAAAGTGCATTTTTTTTCACACAGATAGGCTCGGATTGTTAGTATAATTATCTGACAACATAACGGAAAGGAGAAATGAACGTCTGTGTTTACCTTTAGCTGGATTCGGACATGTTCCTCTGCCTGTTGCTGCTCCCTCTCTCTCCTCGTCCGCTCTTCAGTTTCAATGAGCTCTGCATCCGTGTACGTCCGTGTACTCCGTGTTCAAATAAATACGGTCCATCCAGATCCACTTGGTCAAAAAACATTAGTTCCCTCTTAGGTAGTAACTGAGATTGAAAAAGTTGGTTCACTTAAATTACAGAAATATATATTTTCTTATGTAAAGTCCTTCGCTTAGTTTCACTGTCACCCTCTTAGGTTTATAAAAGTCGTTCTCTGATGTTTCGGTCTCCACCTCCAATGGCAATGAATGGCTATTTGTTTGTGGTGCCCAAAGAACTGAGAGATGACATTTTCCTCTTTCTCCATTCTTGACACCTTGTCTCTTTGTCTCCCTATGTCTTCCTGACAGGCTTTTGATGCATTCATTTACATCTTCTTTGCCCTGGAGATGGTTATCAAGATGGTCGCCCTGGGAATCTTTGGTCGACACTGTTACCTCGGGGACACATGGAACCGACTGGATTTCTTCATCGTCATGGCAGGGTGAGGGCCTCCTGTTCCCTTCATTGTATCCCTTTTGTCTGTCAGGGGACTCACACATATGAGCAGTGACATGTTTCCTTCCTAAACATACAGTACAGTTTGGACACACCTTCTCATTCAATGCGTTTTCTTTATTTTCATGACTATTTACATTGTAGATTCTCACTGAAGGCATCAAAACTATGAATGAACACATGTGGAGTTATGTACTTAACAAAAAAAGGTGAAATACTTGAAAACATGTTTTATATTCTAGTTTCTTCAAAATAGCCACCCTTTGCTCTGATTACTGCTTTGCACACTCTTGGCATTCTCTCCATGAGCTTCAAGAGGTAGTCACCTGAAATGGTTTCCACTTCACAGGTGTGCTTTATCAGGGTTAATTAGTGGAATTTCTTGCTTTATCAATGGGGTTGGGACCATCAGTTGTGTTGTGCAGAAGTCAGGTTAATACACAGCCGACAGCCCTATTGGACAACTGTTAAAATTCATATTATGGCAAGAACCAATCAGCTAACTAAAGAAAAACGAGTGGCCATCATTACTTTAAGAAATGAAGGTCAGTCAGTCCGGAAAATTGCAAAAACTTTAAATGTGTCCCCAAGTGGAGTCGCAAAAACCATCAAGCGCTACAACCAAACTGGCACACATGAGGACCGACCCAGGAAAGGAAGACCAAGAGTCACCTCTGCTTCTGAGGATAAGTTCATCCGAGTCACCAGCCTCAGAAATCGCAAGTTAACAGCAGCTCAGATCAGAGACCAGATGAATGCCACACAGAGTTCTAGCAGCAGACCCATCTCTAGAACAACTGTTAAGAGGAGACTGCGCGAATCAGGCCTTCATGGTCAAATAGCTGCTAGGAAACCACTGCTAAGGAGAGGCAACAAGCAGAAGAGATTTGTTTGGGCCAAGAAACACAAGGAATGGACATTAGACCAGTGGAAATCTGTGCTTTGGTCTGATGAGTCCAAATTTGAGATCTTTGGTTCCAACCGCCGTGTCTTTGTGAGACGCAGAAAAGGTGAACGGATGGATTCCACATGCCTGGTTCCCACTGTGAAGCATGGAGGAGGAGGTGTGATGGTGTGGGGGTGTTTTGCTGGTGACACTGTTGGGGATTTATTCAAAATTGAAGGCACACTGAACCAGCATGGCTACCACAGCATCCTGCAGCGACATGTCATCCCATCCGGTTTGCGTTTAGTTGGACGATCATTTATTTTTCAACAGGACAATGACCCCAAACACACCTCCAGGCTGTGTAAGGGCTATTTGACCAAGAAGGAGAGTGATGGAGTGCTGCGGCAGATGACCTGGCCTCCACAGTCACCGGACCTGAACCCAATCGAGATGGTTTGGGGTGAGCTGGACCGCAGAGTGAAGGCAAAGGGGCCAACAAGTGCTAAACACCTCTGGGAACTCCTTCAAGACTGTTGGAAAACCATTTCAGGTGACTACCTCTTGAAGCTCATGGAGAGAATGCCAAGAGTGTGCAAAGCAGTAATCAGAGCAATGGGTGGCTATTTTGAAGAAACTAGAATATAAAACATGTTTTCAGTTATTTCACCTTTTTTTGTTAAGTACATAACTCCACATGTGTTCATTCATAGTTTTGATGCCTTCAGTGAGAATCTACAATGTAAATAGTCATGAAAATAAAGAAAACGCATTGAATGAGAAGGTGTGTCCAAACTTTTGGCCTGTACTGTACATCTTACACTGCGTAGTGATTTGCAGAACAGACCAAAACAGTGTAGTACAAATTAGAGCAGAATGGGTAAACACCAAATTTAGAAAACCCATATGTGGGATTAACTGGGAACAGAAGCTTATTCATTCCCAGTAATGTGTTTTCCTAATCATAAGCCTATTATTAGTCTCTCTGTATGTTCGAACTACAGCTTCCAAATGAAGCATGGTTGAATGAGTTAAAAGTTCAAATGTTTAATTATTATTACCATGGGTCTATTTAAAGGCCATGTTCCAAATCCCTTTTTTTGGCCCCGGCTATCTTTGCCGTCCCGACAGTCTATGGTCTATTGTGCTACCATGGCCAATCATGTCAGTGTTAAATATGAAACATGACATTAAATATTGACATGTTATTAGTCACAGGCTATCACCTGGGACGTGACTGACAATGACACAACAGTGACACAATTCAGTTGTGCTAATTGCCACAATGTAATTTAATAAAGCAGCTGAAATTACCCTGTCATAAATTTGGCACACAGTCATAATGTTCCTGCTGACTTAAAGCCAAAACCCTTTGGCTGGTGAAATGAAATCACTTAAACTGACAAATTAAGAGCAACATTTAACAACTATTCTTCAAAATCTGCCCAGCTTGGCAATGTACATGTTTGGGAAATAAATTATACACTATCAAATGAGCCCTTGAAAAACATAACCCTACCCGTGACCCTAACCTTAACCCTATCCCGTTTGTTTGTATAAAGCAATAGCCCCTTTTACACTGCCAGATTTTCCGTGAATGTTGGGCCGATTTACCGGCCAGCTGCGAGCATTTATACACACAGAGCCGGATTGGCGAGTTGATCCGAAGTGCCCAATTTTCCGCCTCGTGGGGTAGACATATTGGCAGAACCCTTTTAGTTTAAACAGACCGAGGCGCCCTTCCACCACAGGAGGGGCTGTTGATGACTTGTGGGAGGAGCTGTTGATGACGCCGCATGTGCGAGCCACTGGCGGTGGATAAACAGGAAACAGCTGATAGCAGGAATTAGCGAGCAGCTAGTAACAAGAGGGAAACACAAACCTGACAGACACTGTAAAGATGAGCAACTGGGGAGACAAGGAATTGCGTGCCCTCCTTGTCCTCGCAAACAAAGAGGCCATTAACCGTCAGATGACGGGGACGGTGAAGAACGGGCCGATTTACGAGAGAATCGCCGCATGACTACCGGCGCCTGACTACCAGCGCCTGACTACCGGCGCCTGACTAGCCGAGGCTTCCCTCCCACGTCACTGTTTACGTCACATGCTGAGCTACACGTTTTGTTACTTGCTCACGCCCCCCATTGCCCCGAAAAAGACGCATTTTGTATAAACAAAAGTAGGTAGGCGGCAATTTTCCGCCCTCCCCCGATTTTGTTTTTATACTGCCAACGCTGAAAAAAGACTGATTGAGCTTTCCTGCAAATTTGCACAATTCCTGTATAAGAAGGGCTAATGTTATTTCTGCTTTGTGTTTTTGGGCATTCATCTTATACATTGTAGCCCATGCAGTCTCTATCTTACTGTGTTGCAGTCTTTTTTGATGGCAGTGCATTTCTCCCACTGCTTCCAGTTTACTTTTAACGTCTTATTTCACTGTCTTGAGTGATGCTCTGCCAGCGAGAGAAGTTTTGCCTTTCTTAAAATCATTTCATGTCTCATCTATTGATCAGGACAGGGACTGTAAATGTCTTTTTTTATTACAAGTTAGGATTTCAAAGGATGCAAATGTTTGTAACTTACAGGCCGTGACTGTAGTATTGTAAATAATGACAAGAGACACGGTTGCTTTCACACCTATATTTATAAAGCTTATAAAGACACTGACACACTGACTGCAGCAATAAGGAAATGTGAAGTCAACTAGACTGACAAGTAACTCATTCATTGGACAGTTTTGGCGACTGTCATCCTGCATTATTGGTGCTACATGGACCCCCATGGGGAAATCATGTTCTGGTGAAATGACAGCAAGTCATGCAGCACTTTCTTCTGCCTCCTGTCTTTATGGATCCTCTCAGTTGTCACAAATAGCTCATAAAGAAATGATTGATTACAGGGTTTTTTTTTCCACACCAGACATTTTTGACATTTCATAGCTGGAAAAGCAAAGCATCCATACTGCACTGTCAAAAGCAAAAGGTACATTTAATAACAGTAATGATGGCTGCATTCCACTGAGGGGAGGCCCTGGTGTTGTGTATGCTGGCTCATTGGAATAACATAATGGAACTGAGCTATCGTTAATACCTGTGCTTTTCCTGATGTGAGAAGTCAGAATGTCTGCTGTGAAAAAAAATAGTATAGTCCGCAGTGCAAATGGACCTCATTTGGCATGAATAATAACATAGAATCTGGACGGAACAAAATAAAAAAAAAAGAGGTGTCTCACATTGTAGGGTTGGGCCGGTGTAAAAATTTCAAACTGCTTTCGAATTAAACAAAACACCGAAACAGACCAATACACCAAATTTTACCAGTTAGCATACTTGAATCAGCAGCCGCTCCTGAGTACCCACTATTGTGGGGCATCTGCTACGTCCATTATTTTATACAGGCTATGGTTGCATTGTATTAAATTTGAGCTCTCTGTCCACACTGAATCTCTCAAATATGCACCTCATAGCTATCAGCCGTGTGTTAGAGATCAGACTGGAGATGTAACCACTTGAAAGATGGGTGAGTGAGTAGTCTACTTGCACACCTTTTGTGTGTTTTCAATATGTATCACTATTGTGATATTTACTTGAAATACAATGTGGTGATCAGCAAGTAGGTTATTAGCCATGGTCATTTACCAGAAGCTTTCAGCTCCCTTGTGATCTTTCTCCAGCCAGCTGCCTCTTTATTTTGGTTTTTGTGGTGAAATAAGAAGGTATCATTTAGATAGTACCTCATTACAACTTCATTAATGAGCCTGAATTGTCCATTGAAGTGCTTTCAGAGCAAGCAGCTGGAATAAATAGAAACAGTCATCCAATAAAAGTCCAGCTAAGAACAGTGCTAACAGTTATTTAGAGCACCTATTTCATCAGCTTCAAATCCAAAATGTTTAGTTTTCTTGAGAGACTAAATTCTAGTTCACATTACATGATTTTCACCCTGATTTTCCGTCGCAGAGACTATTGTAATCTTTTGAGTGTTCATACCTGGCGACATGTGTTTCTGTCAGCGGGAGTCTCGCCAAGTGCGTTAGACCTGTGTGTGCACACCACAAGATTTCTCCACCGAGCCCTCGCCGACAGAGCCCCAGATAACGCGGTGACGTCACCAAACTTGGAGACCACACATCGTAAAGGCATGGATATTCTTCCCAGTGTTGAATCAGATCTGCCTCCATGGTCTGGATCCAAACACAACGCGTTCCCTGTGATCCTGTGGACGCCGCCATTGTTGTTGTTGCTTGCCAGCTTGTCAGTGTTGCCAGATCTTGGGAGAGAAACAAGCAACCAGGGCTATGGAAATAAGCCCAAAAGAAGCGACTGCAGTCCGACATACTATCATGCGTTTAAATAACTTATTAGACGGATATATATATAGAGAAAGGTGACGTTTAGAGAGCAACCACAAATAAGCAACTCCACTTCAGAAACAAGCCCAAAGTCGCTGCTAATAAGCGGACCTGGCAAGTGGCAACCCTGCAGCTTGTCCTCCTCACATTTCTTCCGTCCTCTTGCGTGCTGACGTGGGACATATCTCGCCTCTCATTGGCTGATGCTCTTTGTCAGTCGTGTCAGCCTTCTCCAGTTTTCTAGCATGCCAGATATCCAGTCCCAGTCACAGTAGAGGGGGCGACTTGCCCGTAGGCTTGTTCACACATGAGGACTCGAATGTGGCAGACTATCTGCCGACTCACCTCCGACCCAAGGTGGCTCTCAAGATCCTCTGCAACGTCAAAATCGCAGTGACGTCAGACATGAGTGGCTCTGCTGGTCCATTTTTAAACAGACTATGTGTATCTCATTGTCATATAGCTTATATTATTACTGATGCAATACAAGTTTGCATAACATCAAACTGGTCTAAACTCGTACGCCAGACCAGACTGGCAAAACCAGAAATGGACCCAACTCTGTTGCATAGTTACATTATGGGATAGATGCAACCTTGATTGCTCATGGTAAATTTCTGCACTTGAACACTGACATGCATATGTGTTACAATAGGTACCAAAAGATCTTGAATATATGTACATTCCTTGTACAAATCATTTACACAGTAGGTGACAGTATACTATCTGCAGATGGATTTCACAGCAGGTTGTCTTTTGAATTTATGCTAAAATCACATATCCACCTTCACAGAATCCTGCTGTTGGTCTACTTTGTTGTTGCACCACAGATAAATGGCATCAAAGACACTTTAGGTTTTAGGTGCATACCTACGCTACCAATGCATAGCCTTGTATTATAGTCTAGGGCAACAGAATGAGAAATGATTACTTTGTGTAATGGATGTAGAAACGTCCATTACAATAATTCTGACTCCACATCAAACTGTACACTTGTTTTTCTACATGCAACATCCTGTACAGGCGTTTTATTGCTACAGAAGGGCAAATTATTGATTTCCGTTGCAACCAAATATCACACCAGCTGACAGGGCAGGAAAAGTTGATAATTTTAACTGCTGTAGCTCTGTAATAAAAACCGAAATATTACTTTCCTCAAAGACATGATAAACATGTTATTCTTTTATGTGTGCATCACTCATGTTGGTGTCAGGAATTAATACAAGACCATTCCCACTAGCATCACAACCTTATTGGTCGGCTTTCAGTGTAACCAGCAATTCTACTAGATAGTAAAAAAAAACAAAAATGAGTTGGTAACGGAAGAAAGAACACAACAGAAGCAGACATTTGTATAAACAAGCAGGCATTTCCAAAACTGGGATACCAAATTATCTGTTGGCACCTAAGAATTAAAGTAATTACAATGATTTGATGACTCAAAACAATCAAGTTGCATCCTATCATTTTTATGTTCTCCAGTTTGTATTAGGAGACGATTAGCATGCACAGTTGTACCCCCCGCCATCAGTAAACGGATCCCTTTAAAGGAGATGACACCACCAGGTTATCTGGGGATGCTGTGTAAATATCTCTCATCTGTGTCTCCTGTTGGCTAAAGCTTTTTAAAGAGACATTTTCCATTATGTTGGAGTCTTTGCAAACATTATAATTAACTTTGACATACTGTGCACAGGAGAACAATTAGGAATAGTCAAAAACAACACAATGAAGTTTCAAGGGCTTTTATTCATCATTCAGATACTCACAAATTGGCCAAATTTATACTGAACAAAGATAAGCTGTATACTAAAAGTCCCCCCTCAGTTAATCTTACTATATAATGATGAAAACTCTGTCTGTGTGTCTGTTCCACGTTTTTCTCCTCACTGACTTGGTCAATCCATGTGAAATTTGGCACAGTGGTAGAGGGTCATGGGAGGATGCGAATGAAGCAATATTACATCAATTGGCCAAAGGGGGGCGCTATAGCAACCGACTGAAATTTTTAATTCGTAGAGACATGAAACTTTGCACAGAGATGCCTCTCCTCATGAGGAACACATTTGCCTCAAGAACCCATAACTTCCGGTTATATAGATTTTCCGCCATTTTGAATTTTTTGAAAAACACTTCAAATCGATCTCTTCCTAGGAAGTTTGAGCGATCTGCATGAAACTGGGTGAACATAATCTAGGGACCAATATCTAAAGTTCCCTCTTGGCAAAAGTTGGAAAACTTACTAAAACTGAGCTTCTATAAGGCAATGAATATTGCGGAGGGCGTGGCTCATCACATAAAGGTGTATAACATCTCAAGGGTTTCACCCATCACCACGCAACTTTGTAGGCATATGACCACACATAATCTGAGGGGACCCCTCCATTATTGACCCCATCAAACAAAATGGGGGCGCTAGAGAGTTAATTTCTTATCTAGGCCTAACCGCCATATAGATTTTTACTAAACTTGGTAGATATGTAGAACAGGACGCCTCAAGGTGACTGGAGAAATTTAACTCTAATTGGCAACTGGGTGGCGCTATAACAACAGAAAAATGCTTAAAAATGGCTAAAATGCGACCGATCGCTGTGGCTGCAATCGTCAAATTCACAAACACTCTGTCTGAATACATTGCTCTTGGGTTCAGTTGACTATTTAATCTGCAAATTCCTATGTCCTGTATCCCAAACACACACCATGTGAAACTTTACGTGGGCAATTGTGCACTCAATGGGCATGGACTAGTCCAACATAATTATTGTATTTAAAGTCATACTCTCTATAAACAGATGTCTGCATATGGAAAAAGAAATAGGAAAATATCTGTGGGCAATGGGATAAGATTTTGGTATCGTAAGCATGCTAGTTTGCATTTGTAGTCTGAGTCTCTCAATCACATTTCAGCTGCAGGTAAAAGATCCGTATGGAGAAGTGGAATGCGCTGGCTGTAATATAATTTCTGGACCAACTGACTATTGGTTGACAATGATGTAGCTTTTTAGTAGCTTTTCTACAAGAAACATCTGCATTCATATCTGTTTATAGAGATTAGCTGAAATGACTGGCGCACATAAGAGGAAGTCTTGGCTGGATATCTGCTGGGTACACCGAATTATTGGCCATAATAATTGTATTATTGGCCATTGGCCCCAGAGGTTTATCACCATCAGACTGATAGCCGGTGGTTTCTGAGATTGCTAAAGTCATAGAACACTCATCTAAGTATGTGCAATTACATATACTAATTTACTTATATACTATGAGTTGCCTAATAGGTCATGCAACTTTGCACTCTCACACCAAAACCACACTGGAGTGCATGTTTACTCCTGTGACAAGAATCTCAAAAATGCTAACACAGAGAAGACGGCCAAACAAAACTTCCTTTACCTTCCATACACTAATGTGATTGCCAAAACACATGTGCTTGGAAAAAGTCAACACCACAAACCACACTGGAAACCACATTTCATGATATAAGCTCAACATCTTTCTCCTCTGAAATTTTCTCTCGCCCCAATGCCCTCTTTTAATTAATATTCAAATAGATGTTTTAAATATTGCGTCAAGGAAAATCCTTGCACTCAATTTTATGTATTTCTTTTGCATCTTTCCTAGATTAATTTTTAAATTTTTCCTCCCCGTTGTCCCCCTGTAGCTTTCCACCATTTTTTATGTAACTTGCATTTTTCTATCTTACACATTTTCCCTTCCTCTGCCTTTTCGTTTCTCTTCATCCTCCTCTTCTTTTCCCTCAAGGGAAGGGGAACATTTTTCATTCACTTTTGCTGCCCTGGTTTCTCTAGATTTTCCATAAATCTTAAGTCACCAAGCACACTGTTCCAGTCCTTAGGCTAGAGATGATACTGCTGCCACAATCTTGCTTTCTCGTAATGTTTTATCTGGTCCGTTTCCTCCGCTCTGATCCCACAGTTTCAGTGCATATGTCTTTCCTCACCCTCCCTCTGCTCGTTTTTCCTTCAGTCATCCTTTAAGCAGCAGCCTCAGAGATCTGTCACCTCGTCCCTGCGCGCCAAACCCCAATGCTCAGCGCGTGCGTTCCAGGGAGATACCACCACCAATTATTCCCCAGTGTTACATCCACCACATGCGGTGCATGTAGCAGCAAGGATGGGAGGGGGCATGATAAAACGCTGCACCCCTGGGAACTAGTGTGCTGCAAACACAAACAGTAGGCGAGCTGCAGGAAGGGGATTAGAAGCAGCATGAGTCCCACACTAGGCTCTGTTTAGTTTGCCTGTACAGCTGAACCAGACCTCTGCACACAGCCAGATTGTATGAAGCAATGTGTGGGAATGATGTTTGTTTGTGTGGACTGGTGTGGTGAAGGCAGGTGTTCAACACTAAACCCAAAAGTTTGCTCTTTGAGTGAATTCTGTCTTAGGCACAACCCCCTGCTGAATGCCCGTTTGTCAGGCATTTTATGACTTTCAACAAACTCCAACAAAAAGCCTCACATATTGTATTCTGGTGCATTATGACTCATATGAACACTTTATTCCATTGTGTAAGTTGTTGACCTGGCTACATAGTTTACATGCTGCTTGGCCATTTAGACATTTGAAATGAACAATCACTGCTTTTTCTTTTTTCTTTTTGCAAAACAGTTGAATTTGATTTTTAAGATGACCTCCCCTGTCAGTGACGGAGTCTAAATGAATGTATTAATGTAGACACAGAGCATTTAAAATGTGTCTTTTGGTAACCTGCCCAACTGGTTTGATGCGGGACATGTTTGCAGAAACCAGGTTGCAGCTGTAATTTAGATTTATCCAACATGTGCCAGTGATTATGCAGTACTTTCAAATGTATTAAGGCATTCTCTTTATTTGTTTTCTTTCTAGCATCACCTCATATATTTAAGGGTTCATGTGTTTCATCCTGTTCTCATTCCAACGGCATCAAATACAGCAGCCTGGTCAGTAGCCCTCGGCTTCTGTTACTGACACACAAAGCACCCTACAGCGTCTGAATGAGATGCCCCAGGCTTTCAGCTAACTCCAGTGTAATCCTGTCTGCAGCAATAATGGAACAGAAAGTTGGAGCAGGGCAGAGGGGAGGGTTGCGGATGGGTCCAGACACACCACACTGACTTCAGAGAACTAGCGGCGACGAAGGCCCTCCGCTGCATCGCCTGACGTTGCATGTAACTCAGCCAAAATCTTGCACATGATGCTAGTTTGCCAGTTAGCACATTAGCAACACAAACTAATGCTGCAAGAATGAAGCATATTTACATGGCAGCAGTGAACTATAACACAAAGCATCATGAAACATTTCTGCTAAAGAACTCAATGGCTAAAACAAAATAATCTTACATTGTGCAACAAGTTCATTTTGGTCTCACTTCCTCTTGACTTAGCTCTTTGTTTACTTTCCTCACTTCCATTACTCTTCTCGTGCACTGAGTTAAACTGCAAATCAGAGGATTTCATTCACAGACAGGTTCTGCCATTGCAGACACCGATTCAATATGCCAAACTGACCAATAAAAAAAAAAAAGCCAATAGAGGCAGACGAGGGGCAACGATGCGGGCCACACCACACTGACTAGGGCAACAAACGCATAAGGATGGCCCGACATTGACCAATGGCCAACCATTGGCTGGTGTGTCAGAGTCTTTATGGCCATTGTGCAAGCTGTCAAGTTTAACGAGTTGGGTGTTAGAACATGTTGTGTGTACGTGTATAACAGTCAATATGGTCTTCAACATATGGCTACAATGTAATATCGAAAAATATGAAAGGCAAACATGTAAATCTACTAAGCAACTGTACCCAAAACTAGAGTTAAATCATTCCCCAACCATGGATTACCTGAACCATCACAACACATCAACACACTGCAGCCAGTCTGGAAATATGGACAAATTTAAATTAAAGTGCACAAGTTTAAGGAGCTGTAGGGACTACATTTCACAAGAGTTATACCTTGTATGATTTCATCCATCCATCCATTTTCGTCCACTTATCTGGGGCTGGGTCACGGGGGCAGCAGGCCGAGCAAAGCACCCCAGACATCCCTCTCCCCAGCAATGCTCTCCAGCTCCTCCTGGGGGACCCCAAGGCATTCCCAGGCCAGATGAGATATGTAATCCCTCCAGCGTGTTCTGGGTCTGGGTCATGTGACGAATAAATGGCAGTATTTTAAGATCTGATGCAGGCATTAGTCTTTTGCACACTGCTTCCTGATGTTTTTTCCCACCTCACTCCCTTGTAGGTTTGTGCAGGTGTCCAGGGGTCCAGCCCAGGGTGTTATGGAAAAAAATAAGAATAAAAAGACTGCACTCTGATGAAACACTATAAAAGAGCCACTTCAGGTACAAAAAGGGATCGATCTCTTTTAGACCTGTAGTCAAGAGTGCAAGCCTTTCCACATTAATGTGTAAAAGCCGGCATGTAAGACCATCAGGGAGTCCTTGAAGGACAAGGTTTGTGCTCTGCAAGCTGATACTGATTCAGTGGGTCTGTATGTGCACATGGTTACTTTCAGACATCTTCTTTAAGTCCTCTCTGGCACATGCTTCACATACATTACATAACTTTACCCAGTGAAACCTATATTGCCAGTACGGTCTTTTCCTTACTGAACAACTGAATCCATTTCCTTATTTATTCCCAGTTTTTCCTCTGAGGTTTCTTACAGCAGAGATAATGATAGCAGTTCCGTTATGTACAACACAACCAGCGCCATAGGATATCTGTCTCCCCATATTCAAATCTCCAGTGTGGTGATTATATGTACAGCTGCTCTTGGCTCTTGGTTGCGGTAATAACATTACTTCCGATGAGTGACTCTGATCCTAATTTGTTGGAGCATTGCGCCACTGTGTTCGCCTGCAGCAGAGTGGACAGGGAGGAAGAGGAAGAAAAAAAAAAGGAAGGTTAAGCAAGAGAAGGCAGCAGTTTGCTTTTGGTTTTTTACTGTTGGCACCTGCCATTGCTCAGCATTAGGACTCTTGCCTTGCCTGCATGAGGAGATTGGAGGTTTAGTTGTAGAAACATTTTTGGAAACTGCACTGTAAGCAAGGGAAATCTTGGCTTGGATTAACTTCTGGGTAAATAGTGCAAGAACCAGTTTTCAGAGCTGAAATGGCAATCGTGGATAAACAAGTTCTTATCAAAACATACAGGACATTAAATATTCGATTGAAAATGACTTATCAGTGGCCAATGATCTTAAAGAGGAAGCAGGTTACAGCTTACTATATTAGCTATAAGTCTGTAGGATTGCTTTTCAAGCTTTTAAAGGTCATATTGAGCAAGTACCTGACCTAGGCTTAGGTTGAATTGCAGTTCCTCTCTCGCTTTCACCCTTTCACACTTTCCACCATCCATTTCAGCTTAACAGCCATTATTTTGGCCTTGGATTCAAAGCAACTCCGCTTCGAAAATGTTTGTATAACTGGAACCTGCCCCCTCATGATCCTCACGCATTGTATGCTTGTGTCTGTGTGTATGTCACTGTATATTCAAACATTTGTGTGTGTATCCTTTTGTGACAGTCTGTCATCTGGGGTAGTTTTGGAGAGGCTATCTGTGAGTGCAGGCCCAGCTTTACACCTCCTCTCTCAGGATCCATTCATTCTCTCAGCTCCTCCTCCCTCCCTTCACGCCCTCTATCTGTCTCCAACACTCAGCAGAGGGAGCAGGAGAGGAGGTAAAGACACGCTGATGTGTTGAGAGAGCACGAATGAAAAATATTAGCAATATAGCGGAGACAGGAAGGGACATCAAAGCGTATTAATGGAGAAATGTCAGGGCTCATAAATTTACACATTTTAAGCCCTAAATGCATTCTTATCAAACCTGTTGTAAGACTGACAACCCAGACTGTGTCCTCTGCTCAGGCTGTTGCTCGCTCACTCGACTGTTGCTCTGAGTATTACCCATGTTAGCAGAACCACCACTGTTCAATGGGCAATCTGAGCCAGATAATTGCCTGCTGTTGCTTGCCACCATTGTTACAGCCATAGATGCTGGTTGCGTGATTGGCTCCTGATGGGCGATGCTGCACAGAAGTTCAGCAGTTGAGAGGTTCACCACAGTGGCAAATGATCCCATGTTTCACAGATAATTTTATTCTTGCCAGGGTAGAAGGGCTTTTGTTAGTCATTAAGGGAGACTTAAGACGAGTTAGTTGGTCCCTCAGGCATGCAGGGTTACCAGCTTTTACAGCTATCTCAGATCTTACTACATGATTTGAAGAGGACATTGTTCAGTGCAGTTTATAATGGGGTCCCCTTTTGCTTTAGACAGATCAGAATGTGGTTCTGTTCATAGAAAATAAGGAGAAGTGTGAGAAAGCTCTGGAGACCTACTGATTTTGCTTTTGAAAGTCGCTTCAGTCAGAATAACCACATGCATTCTCTTTTTTAAAAATCAAGAACAGCTAACCCAAAATACTTTTTTTTCCAGTCCCTTTTTAAAATTCCTGTGTACCATGGTCAAGGGAAACAGGGGGAGTCTGTCTCATGTCAGTGGCGCTCAAAATTATGATTACATAACTAGAATTGCAACAATGAATCGATTAGTTGTCTTCGAATAAAATAATTACTGGCTAAGTGGTTTGGGTAATTTTTAAGAAGAAGAAAATATAAATTGTCTGAATCCAGCTTCTTAAATGTCATGTGAATATTTTCTAGTTTCTTTTCTCCGCTATGACAGTTAAAGATATCTTTAGGGCATAATCTTGGGCTTCGGGAAACACTGAAAGACCATTTTCACCATTTTCTGACATTTTATTGACCAAAAGATGAAATTGATTGCTCAAAAAAAATGATTGACAGATTACCCAAAAAATTAGATAATCATTAGTTGCAGCCCTACACATAACTGCTTGAAGGTTTAATTTATTTTTCACCCCCTTCTTCATCAGCTATTTCCAGAAATGTCAAAAGTACTTCAGACAGTGTAAAATTCAGTCTCACTAATCCATCCATTCATCCAATTCATTCGTTTATCCAGAGCCGGGTCATGGGGGCAGCAGGCCAAGCAAAGCACCCCAGACATCCCTCTCAACAGCAATGCTTTCCAGCGCCTCCTGGAGGACCCCAAGGCGTTCCCAGGCCAGATGAGATATGTAATCCCTCCAGCATGTCCTAGGTCTACCCTGGGGCCTTCTACCAGTGGAACATGCCCAGAACACCTCCAATGGGAAGCGCCCAGGAGGCATCCTGATCAGATGCCCTAACCACCTCACCTGACCCCTTCTGACGCAAAGAAGCAGTGACTCTACTTTGAGCTCCAGATGTCCAAGCTCCTCACCCTATCTCTAAGGCTGTGTCCAGCCACCCCACGGAGGAAAGTAATTTCGACTGCTTATATCCACAGTCTCATTCGTTGTGTCAGTACCCAGAGCTCATGACCATAGTTGAGGGTTGGAATGTAGATGGACCAGTAAATCAAAGCTTCTCCTTCTGGCCCAACTCCCGCTTCAACACGATGGTCTGGCGCAGCGCCCGCATCACTGTAGACACTGCACCAAACAGTTGATCCATCTTACATTCCATTCTACCCTCACTCATGAACAAGACCCCAAGATATTTCAACTCCCTCACTTGAGGCAGTAACTCTCCTCCTCCTATCGCTGCACACTTGGCTGCAAAATGCTCCAGTGCATGCTGGAGATCACGGTATGATGAAGTCAACAGAACCACATCATCTGCAAAAAGCAGAGTCGCAGTACTGACGTTCCCAAGCCAGACCCCTTCCTCCTCCCGGCTGCGCCTCGAGACCCTGTCCATGGATATCACAAACAGAATTGGTGACAAGGGACAACCCTCCCCATCTCACTAATATTAGTCTCACTAATGTTGATTTTATTTGTCTCTAAAAAGTTCTGAATTTCTCAAATGTATATAGAAATTTGGTAGGTGGATAGCTTGATGTGAAAACAGCAAAAGACACATTGGAATGGTGAAAATGTCTCTTTTGCCTGTTTCCAATCACTTTCTGTGTGGGGTGTGAAGATCATGTCATGTTAGTGAGATCATAATTGTGTCTGAAGAAATGTGCTTATCCATCCTTGTGTGTGTGTGTGTGTGTGATTGTTTCTCTCTTTTCATTTGCCTTTTTTATACATGCCATCTGTTTCTCTCCTTTGGTATTGTTTTCATGTGTATGTGTGCTTACATTTCTATATTGTTAATGTGCGTTCCTTCATATATTAAACGTATGCTTTCAGTATGTATCTTAACTGTCTCCCCCTTACAGTCTAAGCTGCCAAATCTTATACTGGTGAGGAGAGCAGATGGGAGATCATAATTGATCTGGATTCACACTGGCAGAACTATATATATATATATATGTAAATATATATATCAAATGTTCTCCCCCTCCGTTGACAGAAATAAGTGCTGTCCGCTCATATAGTTTTCCGAAATATTGGCTGGGCGTAATCACGTTCTTGGACGAGGTTAAAAATAACTACTTATCACCCATTGTGATTAAGCAGGTGCATTTCAACATTTATTACAGAGGACCGTGTACTATATATTCATTATTTTAAAAGACCACCAAAGTTTCATTTGCAAATTTGATGATTTTGTAAAAATTGTACTTTAGATATATATTGTAGAATTAGTGGTTAGCACTGTCGCCTCACAGCAAGAGGGTTCCTGGTTCGAACCCAGGAGGGAGCCATTCTGTGCGTGTTTGCATGTTCTCCCTGTGTCAGCGTGAGTTTTCTCCGGGTACTCCAGCTTCCTCCCGCAGTCCAAAGACATGCAGGTTAATTGGTGACTCTAAATTGTCCGTAGGTGTGAATGTGAGTGTGAATGGTTGTCTGTCTCTATGTGTCAGCCCTGTGATAGTCTGGTGACCTGTCCAGGGTGTACTACGCCTTTCACCTATTATCAGCTGTGATAGGCTCCAACCCCCCCGCGACCCTCAAGAGGATAAGCAGTTATGGAAATGAATGAATGAATGAATTTTAACATTCATTGCAGAGGGCTTTGTACTATATTAATTATTTTACAAGGCCACCAAAGATTCATCTGCAAATATGATGATTTTGAAAAGCTCATAATTTAGATTTGTAGTGTGGAATTAAAAGATTATTTAGGGTAAAATGCAATTTAATCAAAACAGCTGCTTTTGTTAGCTTGAATTTTTACAATCTACACCAGTGGCACCAGGTTTTCACAACATAAGATGTTTCCAACTGGAGGAAAATTTTATAGTTCTGAGAACATAGTTCTAAAAAATGTTTATTGAGGTACTCTACCATCACAAGAAGAACCTTGAGTGAAGTTAGTGTGAGTGTGTAAACAGAGACAAATGGGCTGACAGTGAAGTCCAGGCTTTACTGAGCATACATGCAATGGAGGAAATACGACGTGATGTGGATGCATCAAAGCAATATATAAGAATGTCTGAGAACCTCTTAAGCCATTAAGTTATTGGTGGCGTGAATGCAAAAAGAGCCCTTGAAGCTATGTAGATCTCAGGGGAGCTTTTCAATGGGCAGTTCCTCTTACAAAGTCCCCAGAACTTTTAAACACCAATAAAATTCTTAAACCACCTCTACATGTATGGTTGGTACGTCCCTACACACTGCATGAAGGGTGTGACTTTTGTCAATAGGCAGCGCTGTAAATTGCTACTGGGAGCTCCCAAGAATTGAGGTGAATTTTCAGGTTTCCATTTTCTTAGCCCTTAGTCTTGGGGAAGCTTTCACATGTAAATGACAATGCTGTGATCTAAACAAATGCAAGTCAGGGTAGTGGGGGACTTTGACCTACTAATGATCCAGGAGTTACACCTTTTTCTAAAAGATACTACCGGCAACTTAATTTTGGTCAATAATGTTATAGAAAAGAGATACAAAGCAGTACAATTTATTTCAACAATTTATTCACTATCCAGTGAGAGTCAGGAACTTGTCTTTACAAATCAGTACGCTCATACAGGGGTTGAGGTGCTAGTTATGGTAGTCAGCTTTTTCCCTGGACTGGAACACAGCACTTAAAACAGAATCTCTATTTATGCTGACCTTCCTGCCCTACATTCATCTATACAGAATGTGTCATGGCAAAACAGTCAACCAGCAATTATCAATCCAATTGTCCAGTTGTTAAACCTTCCCAATATTAGGTAATGGGGCCTATTTGGAGGGAATAAAAATCAATGCCAACTTGCTATAAATGGCATTGTCCTTCTTCACACTAGAGCCCTGTGTCCAAAGATTTCGGCCAGCAGGTGCTGACTAAGATGCAGTGACCACTGCAGTATGTTCAAGAAGTTCACCCAACCGAAACCAAGTGTTAAAACCAAGTTCTAACAAAGTGTTTCTCTCTGAGAACTGCTTTGATTGATGGGATGAGATGAGAATGATCAACTTGTGGTCTAACTCCCCGAGGGTGGACTCTTACTAATGTGCTGTCTGCTTGTGGTATCGAACTGCAGCAGTGTTTTTACTGTGTGTTCTCTCTAGTGTCGACGTTCACCTGCTGCATTTATTCCAGCAGAATCTTTTCTAATTCAATATGACTGAAATTTCCCATTATCAAAACCAATGACTTCTCAAGTTATGGAACCAGGGTGGTTACTAATGTAATAGAGGTTAATTCTCTTGGTAGGTAAAATGGTTTGTATCTGAATCTGAGATTCCCACACTGACAAAACCTTTGAGTCAGTGCACCACTTTTGATTTGCATAGCATATGCTGCCATCTCATTGTTTTTAGTGAATGTACCATCCTGTCAGCTCTAAAAGGAAAGAACTTTTGCTCTGTAGTGCTGAATCAGGCACTCTATCATCTAGTCATTACTCAGTAAAAGAGAACAGTCTGCAGGCTCATTGAGAAGGACAAATGCAAGCTAATTTTATGTGGACAGCTGAGAATTTATTGCTCCATGAAGGAGTTTTGGAGTATTTTGTCGATGTCTCATCAAATCCCTGATGCCCTTGTGTCTTCAGGTGTTTGCTTATAGATGTATGAGTGGGTTGTTTTGATGATGCAGTAGGTTCGATAGGTTCAAAATGTCCTTTGTCTTCTACAGAAAGTAGATCTGGTTTATAATCACCTGAAAATAAGATTCTTTGTGTTTTTGTTATGTTACAATGAGTCGTTTATGTCTACTGTACGTACATAACAGAGTCTCCCATGTTGTTTCTTTGGTAGTCCAGAATTGACAAACCAAACACTGGCTCTAGATAGGGCCATTTATGCTTTTGTTTCAGCCATCGTAGTTTTCCTACACACTTGGCACACCAGAGAACTGTCACTTCTGCATCCTTACCATTAGATGCCACTAAATTGAATTTAATTTGTACATGCATAAACACAAAATAAAGTAATAAAGCAAAATATATATATATATATATATATAAGCATCAATTACACACAACCAAGTCAGTAGATTATATTGCTAAATATTGCATAGATCAATATCCCTACATTACGTCATGAAAGCACAGTCATATCACCACTGATTTACATGGTGTGTTCTAATCAGCTAATATAGACATAATTAAATATATAATAATGGCACATGATGATTGGCACTGCCACCGGCAGAACACCAGAAAAACAAACTGTCAGAAGCAGGCAAACAGAATAGCACCACGATGCCAAAGGATGAGAGTGAGACCATCTTGGATCAACATCATATGGTGTCACATATTCATCAACCATGCTGCAGCAATATGGTTGTGCTTGTAAGTGTGATGTCCATAATTGTGTCTACATATGAGGCAATGCTACTGCTCTGTTGTCAAGATTCTTTTTTTTAATTTTCCCCCTTTTTGTTTGTTTTTCATTTAATTTCAAGAATATGAAAGGTGTTAAATTTTCAGTTTCTGTGGTGCAGTGCTGTACTGTAACATGCTATCCAATACACTGGTGTGTAGTGTGTATGCATGCATGTGTCTTCATACTGTATCTATATACTCTATATGCACAAACACAAATTTACACTGTATTATCTAATGCAATGGATCATTTATTAAAGCTTAGTCTTTTGCATGTATGCATTTGTGCAGTGTGTGTTTGGGTGCACATATTGGCATATGCACATACACTAATTAGTTTAATTGGAAGATGATGCATGAGGTTACTGAGTTAATGAGGCTGAATGGTTTTTGACACTAAGTGTATAGTAAATGAGGCCTGGGAATCAGTCTGGTATCATATAGCACCAACTGTCTCAGCAGATGTGTATTCATGGCTGATTATCCTCAGATAAAGTTATAATGTCATATAATTAATGTACAGTATATATATACAAACTGGTAATTTCTTGCCAGGTTATTTTTTGTTCCTTTGTTAGTCAACCGATGTGGTCAGAAGTGAGAGTCGTTGTTTGTTCAGTCCAGCACTCTCATATGTATTTCAATTATTTTTCCCCGTAAATATAAATCTGGCATGGTGTTAAGTGAGTGAATGAGTACTAAAATGTGCAGGCTGCCCCCGTGAGTGGTGAATATTTCCCTCACATCTATTTAAATGCCTCCTGGGTGTCATACATTTACTTTGATGATGGATGCACTTTGACCGAATAGCAAACTGGAAAAGCACATAGAGTGGGTCAAAACTTCAATTAGGCTACATCTACAGGCCATCCCGCTTAAAATGTGTTTACCCTTAAAAACATAGATTAAATATTGCCTCGAATAAAATAGCCTACCAGCACAGAAATGTAAATGACATGATTCCTATTTTGTTTTTTCCCTGTGAAAATGAAGCTAACTTGTTTGAAGACTACTTCGACATTGTGGGTAGATGTGATCTTTTACGAAGACAGTGAGAGTAAGATGTACTGAACGATCATAATAATCTGTGCATTCCATGTGGAGATGGGGTTTAGGTCCAGTATGTGTTTAGCCTAGCTAAGCTTAAAAACTAGGGTGAAGGCCAAGAGGCATTTTGTGAAAATCATTTAAATCTTGCAACATTTTTTTTGGTGTTGTGGAATAAACAGATTCAAAACATAGAACTGGACATTTGAGGGTTTACTCGCAAGAAAGCCAAATAATTGGTACATTATGACAATTTACTGTGTCTGACACACAAGCAGTATCAGTTGACACACCTACAGTCTTTCCCATACACACACATTAAAAGGTGTTTCCCGTCACTTAAGCTGCTGTTATTTAGATAACCAGTTCTGGGAACAATCACTTCTCCTCACCTACCCAAATCTGGTCAAAGTCATGTCATGTCAGGTCATCTACACTACAATGGCTATGGAAATCATTGTGTAATGATGTTGTGCATATACACACAATATTTATAAATAAGTTATTTATTGACTTTTCAAACAGGCTATAGCTACTTACTTTTGACATTATTTTCCAACACATTTAATGGAGCTTGATGAGGTATTTTCTTTTGCTGCCAGTGTTTGCTGTAATGCTTTTCTAAATGCATTCAGGTGAAACTGATAAGCTCTTCATTAAAGTCATTTGAAAATTGAAAAATACATCCCTGCTCCTGCAGTTTCCCCTCCCTCATAACCTGTAAGAGATAACACAGACTTAATTGACATCCATCTATATATAGTGCAGTACAGTGCATAGAGGAACAAAAGTGAGGTACAAAAACAGGTACAGAACAAGATACAAGACAAGGTACAAACAATGTGCAATGATAGAGAAATATAAATACAAATAGTGAGTTTGAGATAGTCTGGTTCACTAGGCAGGGGGCAGACATTTGTTGTGAAAACATTTGGGAGAGCTGGAGTTAGCCTTTAGCTGAACATGAACACTTTTTCATTGCCACATTTTCATTTCCTCTCACACCTCCACCAGCATCTCCTCGCTTGGATGGCTTGGTGCTGCAGCTTCAGGCTCAGGTCCTTGTAGCTGGCTAAAGGTTGCACAGCTTCTCTGTAAGAGTGGCTTTGTGATTGTCAGGAAGTTGGTTCTTAAAATCTAGCAATGTCCAAAAGAAAAAGTCTTTGATTTCATTGCTCAGATCGTGATAAAGATCCCAGTGCTGTTATATACCAGCAGATCTACGAGAATTACCATCCTGTTTACTTTGCAGCCTTGTGAGCCTGTAAAGCCCTTTGAGATGACACGCTGTGATTTAGGGCTCAAGCTAATGCTGGCTACATGAACATGTACTTGAATTAGCTGCATCAGCAAGCCTTTGGCTCTGGTTAGTAGAAAGCTATACAATTAGCAACATTTCCTGTCCATCTCTGAAACACCTCGCTGATGTTCAGACGTGTTTTATTTTCATGTATTGTCAGATGTATAAAAAGCATCTAAAAGAGAGCCTGTCCTCCTGTTTGGGGTTGCTTTGCAGTGTATAGGCGTGTTACCAGTGCTGGATAGCAACTTTTTCTGCAACATTCTCCGCCGTTGAATCAGGCTTCACGGAAGGGAATTTCTAAAGCATGAAAACTATACTATGCTGAAAGGTTATTATGCAATTTTTGCTCAATTCTCCTACCTCAGCTTTAACAGTAAGAACAAATAGAAAGGCATTTCCTAAATCATCTGAACTGTTTCAGTCATGTTACACTACATTGTGACCTCTCTTTATCATCACACAGGTCCATGTTTACCTTACAAAGTGGGACCTTAGCCAAGAGTCCAGTTTACGGGGACATAGTCCTATTGGACCACTTACTCTCCCGCTGTGTATTTTCTTTTATAGCAGTATGTTACAAAGTCAGAGGCTTAAATATGATGAGTGTAGAGTCTAACAGGAAGAGATGGGGGAGAACATGTAGGAAGAAGGATAGATAATGTGTCCATAACAGCTTCAGCAGACAGATGGCTTTCATATTTGACAAGATATTCACATGTCCGTGCATATAACACACACACACACACACACACACACACACACACACACACACACACACACACGGGGACATGTGTATGAGTATCTGTACTCAGCTGGAGGTGTAACAGTAGCTCATTAGAGCTCTCACACCACACCACACACTGCAGGAATGTGAGAATGGAAATAATACACACAGAGAGAAAACACACACACAGGGGACAAAACAAATAGGGAAGAAATAAAGAGGATGAAGATGTAAAAGGGGGGGAAAAAGAGAGTTTGAGCAATAAAGGAGGAGATTTAAGAGAGAGTTTGTGGGGTGGAAAAGTCAGTAGAAAAGATAAAAGAGGAGGACAGACGGGAAAAGGTAAAGAGGGAGACGAGTGCGTCAGAGCTGTTGTAAATGAGTGTGTGTCTTGCGAGCTCATTGTCTGCGTGCATGTGTGTGTGTGCCTCTGACTTGCAAACCACTTCTGGGACAGAAGATCTACTGCATCCATTAATCTCTTTTTAATAATTAATGCCATCTTCTCCAGAAGGAGTTTGGCCTGGACTGTGAGACATTTAGTGCTCTCTGGTAATTGCCATATTAGTTTATTCTTGCCTATTAGACCAGTGTACAGCCAGAAGAATGGTCTAAATGTACAGAATCTATTCAGCTGCATTATTTTGCTTTCCAAGGCATTTGTTCGCCAATTATAAACCTTTTTTGCTAATATATGTTGCACCGTAATGTGACTACAAGCAGATTTACTTCTGCTATTAATGTGTGTGTCTGGAACTGTTGTGAGTCTCATCCACCGTAGCAGATAAACGACCGTGCTTCAGAGCCTTTATAAAAGAATTTGGCCTGTATAATTAGAGCGATTAGCTGCTGATTTTTCAGGATTGACCATCATTACCTACTTTTAGCTGCAGATGATAAATTAGTCTCCATCCCCTCATTTTATCAGGTCAGCATCATGTGTAATATTTAATACTATAATATTCACAAACTTAGTCTCCATCCCCTCATTTTATCAGGTCAGCATCATGTGTAATATTTAATACTATAATATTCACAAACTTAAATATGTACAAATATTGTAGTGTATTAGCAGTGTTTTTGATCATTTTAGCCATGCTAGCATTGTGGCTACACATATGCGCTACATTGGAAACTGTATACTAAGTAGTTTCATATCTATTATTCAGCATACTTTTGTGTACATAAACAGTAGTGTGTATCTTTTCAACACATTCTCACTCCGACCTCATCACATATTGACATTTGATCACGGACTTTCCACATCGAGATACGACGTGCAAGGTACCCTGGATGCGTTGGTTGTTGATGTTCTAGTACACCGTGTCAAGTTCTGCCTGTTACATCCATTGTCTGTTTTCAAAATACACTTCTGTTTTCACAGGAAATGTACAATTTGCATACAGTCTCTTTCAAAGTAAACACACTACGTTGTTAGAGCGCCATGAATTGCTTTTCCTTCAACAACAAATGCACATGGTTACATTTTGCCAACACATGCACTTGGTTGGGTTTAGGCAACAAAACCACATGGTTGGGTTTAGGAACAAAAGAAAAACAGGGGTTGGCTTTAAGATCTTACGCAAAGTGAACACCAGCCTCCCAAGTGAAAGTCAGCAGTTGTTGGACCCATCCACCACCCCTCCTGACCGCCCTACTCTGACCTTCAGTGCCTTCACTTTCATTGTTGTCCTGCTGCGTTCCCCCCTGACACCGCTGGGTGAGGTTAAACTATGATGACGACCAGCCACGTATCATGCCAATGTAAAAGGATGGCTTTTTTTACGGTGTACGGTCACTGACCAAGCATTTGATTTTGACGACTTCAGAGTGAGACCAGGTTGATCGGGTATATAATTACCACAGCACTCCCTGAGAGTGTCATTGCCAGTTGCAGATACATAACGATGTGCTAACCTCCGCTCTACCAGTATTCGCAAGCATGACAAACCTCTGGAGTTTTTGGTTTTTCATAATGTATGTAGGAGTAACATTACGATGACTGTTTGGCTGCAAATCGCAGTCAGACTAGTTGTGTTGTGTCATCTTTGTCGACAGATCTTACTTAAATGATCTAAAGGCTAATATCAGCATACTAACAAGCTGGTGTTTAGCAGGTATAATGTGAAATAAAACAAAGCTCAGTAATTATGTAATATGTCATCCATCTGTAATGGTATCCCTACAACAACACTTCATACAATGTTTCCATTTGCACATCAGTCAGCAGACTCAAGTCAAAGGAAATGTACATTTCGTATACTTAGTTCAAATTATTCAATGACAGGATCAGGCTGGTCCACATGCTCCTTTGTTCTCCAGAGAAAAAGATCGTCACCCGTGGGCTGGCTACTACGTACATATAGACTCTGGGTTCTGACCATTCAGGTAGACGCCGGAGGCAGGTAAAGAGGTGCTTGAGGATTTTCCACAGATTAGATTGGAGAAACAATTGTGAACATGCGTTAATGTTCTTCAAGCAATAAATTCTACTAGCTTGACATTTGCTTTACCGCCATTATGAAGTCAACATTTGTGGTTCTGAGTGAAATGTTTGGACAACTAGTGGACTGATTACCATTAAATTTCTTTTGGTAAATGTGGTCAGACATTGATGTTCCCCAGAGGTTGAATTGTTGGAACTTTGGAGATCACCTGACATTTTCTCTAGGGCCATCATCAGGTCAAAATTTTAATTTGTCCAGTACCTTCCGTAATGACCGAATACCTACAAAACTCATTCCCATCAGCTTTGTTTTAAGTGCTAATTAGCAAATGCTAGCATGCTAACACTAAACTGATTTCAATCAGGAGAGACTCGTTCTGAGAGAAAATAATATTTATGTACATGTGCACGTACGTATAAGAAATGTGAAATGTCTTTGGCGATTAGACCCCATCATGATGTCATCTATTCTAGGAGGGTGGTAAAGACGTAGTAGATTAGGGATTACCCCACATACACTGAGCTTAATATGTGAACATGGTAAACATATATAACTGCCAAACATCTGCATGTCAGTATTGTCACTTGTAGTACACATATAACTAATGATAATAATTAGCTGGGTTCTCCTTTTGTTATTACTCTTATAATAATTGTGCTATAATCAAAAAACATTAGACATTATTTGCATCACATACTGTTTATGGAGTGCAGTGTTTGACACCGACTGATGTGAATGGAGCTTTTGAAGAGCGCTGTGCCATGGCAAAAATAATTGCCACTGTTGGGAGCACCAGGTTCATTTAATTGAAGTTAAAGAAAAATATGAGACTAAGTGCTGTGAAGAGAGGCTCCAAGTGGACACAAACTCTCGTCCAATTTTCTAACTTTAATGTGCACTCTAATGTGTCCCTCAGTATTCTCGAGGGTACAGTTACTAAGAGGAGAAAACACTATGCATCACATCACCTTTCAATGATAAAAAACATTGAGTTTCCTTCTGTTTGAATCTGAGGCATCCTGAGCATGAATACTGAATTGTAATGTGTGGAGTCATTTGTACTGATCAACAACCTTATCAAATATTAATTGTGGTCATTTGCAATCATAATTTCCACTTTGGCTTTCAGTATGAAATTTTTAACTCAACACTGCAGATGTACTCATAAAACGTATGTAGTGTTTCGAAGCCTGCCCCTTACATTAGCCTATATCCAACATTCAGAGCCTTCTCCTCGAACAAGCAGGGAAACCCTGAAGAAAAACTCTCCCACTGTTCCACTCTGCTGGCTCCTGGGAGAATATTTCATAATGCCGACTTGTGACAGTGCTTTCTGGGGGTAAAGTAAACGGCAGAGACAGAGAAGCTCCCTCAAGAGAAGAGACACTAGAGAGAGTAAACCCCAGAAAGAGAAGGAGGATGTTTAAGAACCATTTAAAAATCCACATCCCTCCCTCTAACGGCGCTTCGGAACTGAAGTGATCTCGCTCCTCCTTTCATGAAGCTGTTTGCTTAGAGAGCAGCCCTAACTCAAACACAGACAGACACTAAATTTAGTTTGACTTGTGTGTGTGTGTGTGTCTGAGAGTGATGGCCTGTACTGTAAGAGTGTGTGTGGGTTCACAGCTTACATAACTACACTCTTAGGAGCGTGCATGTCTGAGTTGGGGTGTGAGTGTGTATTGGTGTGAGAAACACAGAAAGTGTGTGTGTGTGTGTGTGGCCTCTGTGTTCTGATTTGACACAGCTTTGTGAAAGCCCGCAGTCTGCCCCCAGCACTTTATCTACTTTGTGTGCGTGTGCATGTGTGTGATTTTGTGTTTGGGTGTGATACCGAGGTTATCTCTTTGTACATCTGCTCAGTGTGTAAAAAACTAGGGTATATCGGGGGTGATGTTTTTAGTGTGTGTTTGATTGTGCCAGTGTGTATAATAGACTGTCTTTGCAATCGTGTGTGTGTGTGTTCCATATGTGTTTGTGTGGTCAAAATGAGCCGTCTTATCTAAAATTGCTGCACAAAATTGCTCAAAATGACAGATCGCTATTACATCCTGGGCCACACACGCACACACACACACACACACACACACACACACACGCACCTGTCCTGTCAGTGTACTATAACGCATTATTGAATCAACAACTGTAGGGAGGACGCAGTGCAGTTGAACTTACAGTCAGTCCAGTTCATTTTGGCCTTAAGCTCCTGGTACCAGCTGAACTATTAACACTTATCTTTACCTCCACACACACATACAGGTCTATATCACTAACAGTGCACCATGATCCTGTACCTACAAACTGTAGACAACAGTTTGTCATTACTTTGGAGGAAAAAAAAAAGAGTTGATCTGTTCTGGGTCATTTGTCATATATATATATATATATATATATATATATATTGTATTTTTAATGCCAATATGGGAGCCTAAGATATATTTACTCACTAAAGAGGGGACCTCCATAAACTGCAGAGGGGACTATCTGCACAACCCAATTGACAACCCAAAGTCCCGCCCCCTGATGCAGACTGGCCAATCATAATGTAGCATCAGGCTGGCTCAGACCAGGGTCCAACAACAACACAGCTGTGCTCCATGTCGTTTCAGATTTCCCTCATTTTCAGGCTGGTTTTGTGGATTTGGAGCTAAATGTTGTGCCTGGGGCACGTCGTGTATTAATGATACTCGTTACCTGGAGAGGTTGGAAAAAGATATACGTTTCTTCCCTGTTCCAAAACCAAAATCAAACCCTGAAAAGTGTAGGGTTAGCTAGCTAGCTACTGAAGATATAGCCTACTGAATGTATACACATGCTGCTTTTGCTTTTAAATGATTATAACAGTGGAACAAAGACCGACCCTGCTGTACAGGAACCAGTGAAGGGAAGCATCACTGTGTGTCATTGCAGTGAGTGCAGGCGAATGCTGTTTGACTTCCCCGGGAGGTCCAGGTGCTGGCAGCAGCACGGGAGTGATGCCAAACACTGTTCATCTGCACACACTGCGATGCCACACAGCTGGTTCAATATCAGCAAAGTTTCCCTTTATATTCATTGTCTTGTGTGGCGATCAGCAGTGATGTGGTGGTTCACTTTTACACTGTGGTCTGTAGCCTATAGCTCGGCTTTAGCTTCTAACTGTCTTTGTCTTTTTAACCTGTTGTTGCTGCTGAGTCAGTTTGACATCCTGGATATATCCTTCAAACACAGACTGCAGACCCCTCTGTCTGCTTCTCTCTGGAATCACTCTTTCATTTCTCCAAAGATTTGATCATTTTTCTTTCGGGAGTGCAGTTAATTACAGTGTGGGCTCCATGCTTACTCTGACAGCTCATCGGACCATCATAAAGGGGCGGGGCTTAGTGAAAGGCCAATTGCCAGAGAACATGTTGGCATTGTACGCTTGTGAAAACCATGGATATAAAACATTTGTTTGTTTCTTTACATTTAAGCAGCGCTGCTGTTCCTATGTTGTCATGTTAAGGCACAAAAAACACTTTGGTTTGGAAATTATGTCTTTTGCTTAAAATGTCAAATTCTGGGGGCACAATAGCAGCTGGAAACACAGCGATGACTCGCTGAAAAACAACCAGTGTTGTTTATTGGTCTCACACAGAGGTCTACAGTGTCTGCTGCTTTGCAGTTATCTCACTTAGGTGTCACGCCATCCATCATCCCCTCCAGTCAGCTTATATACAATGTCACTTACAAAACATTGACATGATACATATAAAACATTACAGTGCATTCAATCAGTGGTTTGACAGAGATATACAATTTTCTTTTGGCAGCTGGGCTGGTCTGCACCTGGTTATGTACCTCCTCTCTGTGTGTTTACCACATTCTTCATTTCTTTGGAAAACGGACGGTTAAATTTTATAACATTCAAACATTTTCCATATCTTATATTCCATATCTTGCTTTGCTAATGTACCCCCTCTCAGCCCTCCCTGTGCCCTGGCTTAAACTCCCAAATACAATATATTTCTTCTTCCTTATCGTTTGGAAATGGATGATGTGCTCACTCTGTTCTCTGCACCCACCATAGAAAACTACCTGTCAGATTAGATCATGACTACACACTGAAGAACCAACCTCTGTGATCACACACAAATATGGCTGTATCGAGGTATTCTGCAAACTCCGACCTTACGTCTCACGGCTGGCATGTTTTACTAGCACAGTCTTGTCTGATTTGTAGGGGGAGCTGAAGCAGAATCAGGGCTCAGCCGGCTCCTGTCACCACCAAGGTTACGGTAATACGCTGGCAAGAGGGGAGATTCATATTTCATGGCTCAGTGAGTTGGATCCACACCTTACGGATGCTTTGAGTTTTGGTCACTGAACTGAGGTTTGGTTGCTGGACTGCAAGGGATAAAGAAAACTGTTCTGTTAAGGAATTTCACCTTTGAGCTAATGTGGGAGGAAAGTGCAGCTGCAGGTTTCCACTTTGAAATGGTCACGTTTCCAGCTTTTGAATGAGGTACTGTCCTAATCTGACATTTAATTAAAGTTGGCGGTGCCTTTATTTTCCCAGATCCTGGCAGGAGTTCACCATGACCATGTGTTTCTTTTTTTCAACTTCCTGAGTTACATCCTTACTTGTTCGTGTCATCCATCTTTGAAACCTCGCATGATTCAATTTCAAACTGTGAAACTCCCTCTGGAGCACCAGGAAATTGGAGGATTTTTATGTTACTGTCTATTTCACTGCTATTTTGCTGTCAAAAAATATCTAAAGACTCCTCTCCAGATGCGCAGGTCTAAAGGTCGAAGTGAATAATTGGTTGGGTCTTTTTAAACTCTTGAAAAATCACCTGGTAGGCTCTCCAACCTCTTATTGAAATGAGCTTGTTGGTGTGCTGAATATATCTGAGAGGAGAATATTTGTGTAAAATACCTGAAACTTGCCAAAGTTTTTTGTACTTTTCTTTTTCCCACGTCTTCTTAGCCTGAGAGCAGCTTTCTTCTATTCAGCCAGGTATATGCATATTGCTCTCCTGTCTCTGCCTCTGCTCCTGACATTGTAATTATCTCCAACACTTGATAAAACCCTCAGGCTCACTCCCTCTCCCTCTCTCAATCTTGCTTTATTGCCATCGTTATATAGCACTTAATCATCCCTTGGTGCTTTTCTCTTGTTGGTTTCTGATGTATCCTTTCCTCGTCTCACGAGTTCTCCATCTCCTGTCATTCTCCTGTTTCCTCTTTTCTCTCTCTCTGTCCTCTCCCCGCTTCTCTGCACTCTCACTATCTGTCTTTTTTGCCAATCTCCAGGCAAAGTATGTTTTCCCTGTAATGAATTTGCCAGAAATAGGTCAAATAGCAAACTCCTCACTCCCTGCTTCCCTCCTCTATCTCCATTATTCCGCACCTAGTTTTACTTCAAGCCTGTTTATTCCCTCCACCTCCAATCTCTGCTCCTTCACAAGGCTCTGCTTTCATCGTATGGTTGCTGGTTTAATCTCACGCCTCTCATACTTGTGCACGCCTGCCTACTGACAGGATACACTTTGATGCTTTCGCTACATGCGCTAAAAGGTATATCCAGTTTCGGGGATGCAGGAAGTCTACTGCACTTACTCACTGGTGCTTTGACATCTTCCTCCATCTGTGTCAAAATGATGCTTTTAATGCCAATGGAGCCCTCTGTAACATTGCTATGTAAAGCGATACACCTACACACATTAATATTCATGTTAGGCTGCAAACAAATCGATGGTTTTGTTGTCTCACACTGTGTTTAAAGGCAGTTTCTTGTTGCAAGCTAATGTTGCGAAGTCTACCACTGACCCCTGTTTCTTTGAATGTCTTGCTTTATTAGGTACACAAATTCCAGCTCATTAATTCATATTAGGCCGTGAACAGCAGGACCCCGACTGCGCAAGGGTGTGTGTGTGCGCTTCTGTTTAAGCTTATTATTTGAAAGAAACACAGAGGGAGGAGTACATTAAATCAACACAACTTGGAAGTCGAGATGAAATATGTTCCTCTGCCGTGATCACATAGGTTATGATGTTTGTCTTTTTGCGTTGGCCTAGCTTTTATTTTCTTTGATACCCTTCATAGACTTGTTACCAAGTTTTTCTGTATGTTTTCTGTGTGTTTTCCAGGATGGTTGAATACTCGCTGGACCTGCAGAACGTCAACTTCACCGCCATCAGAACAGTGAGGGTACTGCGGCCTCTCAAAGCAATCAACAGGGTGCCAAGTAAGTCACAACATCACGTCACACTGGGTTTTCCTGTTACTAAACTTAATTCAATGCATCATAATACAATCCGGAGCCAAAAGGAGGGAGTGAACTTTGGTTGCCTTCACATGATAAACGGCCTCAGCTTTGTGCTTCTGACTAAGTGAGGCAGAGAGTTGGTGCCAGCACTGATATGTCATCAGATGATTCTTCTGCTGTTTGTAAAAGAACATTTAAATTCATGCTGAAGGAAAAAAAAAAAAAAAAAAAAAAATATATATATATATATATATATATATATATATATATATATATATATATATATATATATAAATGTATATATGTGAAAACAGAGAGATGAAAGGATGTTCATTAAAGTAATGCCTTCTTTGGCTCTCATTCAGCACCATGGACAGCTGCTGTCTATCTGAGGTGCTGAACATGAGTCACTGAGCCAGAAATACCTCAACTGAGAACACGTTCAGATTAGATGACAACAAGCTATACTTATGACGTGTTGGTCAGAGTGGGATTTGGCTTTGAGCTGATTACTGTAGAGCCGAGGTGATTTTTAACCACTGTATCATACAACTAATCAAAATTTGATTCGTGGCACTATTTTTTTTTTTTTTTTGTACAATACCATGTAGGGCTGCCCCCGACTAAGAATTTTCCTTGACAGCCAATACTTATTTAGGGCCATTAGTCGACTAGTCATCTGCATGTTTACGATATTTAAATTATTAAATGATATAGTTTGTTGGTTTGAGTTGAAGGTGTGAGAAAGAATAGTATCAGTAACATTGTTAACACTGTGCTACATTACAGAGAAATACAAAACCGTACTAATGAACCTTCATTAATATAGGCCTATATTTTATCTACAAGTGCACGTCACACACTGAGCGAGCCGCCTGTTAATGATGCTGTGGGCTAATGGGCATGTAAATTATTAAATTATTTTGAAAAGGTGAAGCTCTGAAAAGAGTTTGTTTGTTTGTTGTCTGCAACTAAGCAACCAATGAAATCTCCTAAGGCCTAATCAACAAAAGAAAACCCAAACTAACCAGCAGATAAAAACTCACTTGATTTACAGAACCGGACAACAAGACAATACTAAGCTCCCTGACTAGCTACAAAACAGGAGAACAAGTCGAGCAAAACTAAAAGGCAGAGAACCCCTCCAAAGCTTGGACTATATACATTTCAATTAACAAATGTCAGTGGCAAACAGTCTTAAGCCTTGATTGAAGTTTTCTTGGAGTTTGTCTCAGATGAGTGATGCATAAAAACTAAATGCAAACTAAAAGCATGCTGGTCCCAGGCGATCCGAGAGGTCCGAAAGCTTCATGATATAGCAGCAGAAGATACTGAAGATAAATGTAAAATGAAACAGAAACAAAAGACAAATGGATTTAGTCGGTATATCAGATTGAGTCGATCCTAGATGAAATTATGTGTGTTGATTTGACCACAGTATCAGCGAGAGCTTTGTGTTTCCTAGCAGAGGCTGAGGTCATAATGAGGATGTGAATGGGTGCTTACTAGTATACTCTGAAGCCTTGGTTCACATTCCATTTACCCAGTTGTTACAAACTTTTCCAAACTTTTCTTTCCTCAAATCCACAATGAACTGAGGTCTCACATTCATGAACAAACTAGCATGTGCACATGAATAGGCAGCTGCTTTGGTCAGCTGGCAGGTTGCCCTGGAAGTAGCTCCCTATGCAGCATTGGAATTTTCTTTTTAGTTCTATAAACTTGAATCATGCTTTAGTCAGCAGCTGCTCCACAGGTATTGTAGAAATAATCAGGTGAGAAAAACAGAGTGCGAATTAGATTTTTTTTTTGTAATTATGGAAACATCTAAGAACACTGCACTGTATCTCAGCAGTTTTATTTCACAAGGACCACAGTGATGACTGTGAAGACATTTTATCTTTTAACAGTAGCTACAGTCTGTGAAGTCACCTTGGTCATTAATTCAGCTTTTCGTCTCTTTAACTGTTTTCTATATTGAAGTACAATAACAAACGAACAAAGAGAAGTACAGACACTCAGACATATGCAGACATTTTCCCTACGATTTCGAGTGTCTCAAATATGGATGATGGTGCAATTTAAAGTTTAGTTTGAAATTTTAATATTTTTTGTACGGCTGGGAAAAACAAGTGCAATCACCAAGGTACATAAGTAAGAAGAATTCAGCAAAACCCTGGATTATGTTCAATGACAACATTTCAATGTTTCATTTCAACGCTTTTTATAATCTTGTTGTTTACAATATATGTGCACGGCAACTACGATATGGCTTAACTCAGGGGTTTTTCATGGTTGTGGCAGTTAAACTATGGCTGTGGTGGATTTAGGGAACTTAAACACCTGGTTAAAGTTGGGGAAAGATTACAACTAAAGTACAAAAAAGAGTACAAATACACTGCCCTATCCACCAGCCCACCCTTAACGTACTTGTACATTTACCTTGCTACAGTAAGGGCGCACCACTTCCTGCGTTTGCACTAAGTGTTAAAGGGACAGACAGTGTCCGTTGCCGAGTATTAGAGATATCAGCTATAGAGATGTCTGCCTTCTGTCCAATAATGGAACTAGATGGCACTTTGCTTGTGGTGCTCAGAGCGCCAAAAATACATCTGAAAAACTTCACAGCAATGTCTCTTTGACCCCGTTCCTCAAGATAATCCACAGACCTTTTTGTCAGCAGTTTCACGTAGAAACTTTTTTGTTTCTGCTGAACTACACCCACTAACCATAACACCTCGCAGAAGGAAGTGTGCATCTACTCATGGATGAGAGGCTCAAAGCATCAAAAATACATTTAAAAAACTCAACAGCAATCCAGAAATCATGACCCAATTAATTAAGATAATTAACAAATTTAACAAATAAACAAATTTCTACCTACCATACTACACCCACCGTCTGTATCACTGCGCAGAGGGAAGTGTGCATCTACTGCTAGCTCACCTAGCTCAGCCAAGGAGGACGCCAATCAAAAAAAATCTCATGCCATCATGAACATGAGCCTCTCGTCCATGAGTAGATGCACACTTCCTTCTGCACAGTGATACAGGTAGTGGGTGTAATAGTTCGGTAGAAAGAAAAAAGTTCCCACATGAAACTGCTGACAAAAAGGTCTGTGGATTATCTTGAGGAATCGGGTCATGATTTCTATAAAGAGATTTTGCTGTTGAGTTTTTCAAATGTACTTTTTTGATACTTTGAGCACCACAAGCTGAGTGCCATCCAGCGCCATTGTATCTGGGAGTGGGCAGACTCGGCAACATCAGCCATAGAGATGCCCAACACTCGGCAACTAACACCAAAACAATCTAGATAAATAGCATTACACGTAAGAGGAAATATATGTATTTTTTATTTGGGGTTGAACTGTCCCTTTAAGCATAGACTAAGAAATGTGAAGTGCTGAATCATCCAATATATATTCAGTTCTTAGGACACTGACCTTCAGATTTTAGACATCAACACTAATATGTTTCTGTTAACTTTATCAAAAATCCTGTCCTCCAACTACTGATTAGGGTACTCATTAGTTCGTCATGGCACTGCACTTCCTCTTTTAACCATTCTTTGTTCAGTTTCAGTTAAAAATCTGCACAGAATGGATGAAAAACAACTCTTATGATTGTGAGACTGGGTCTGGTGTTTACAGCTCCATCTTGCTTGCAGATGCCTCCTGTCCTGGTATTGATTGTGACACAAATGCTGCTGTACTGATACCGAGCCACACCATTGTTCATTCTGGATCAAATGGGCCGCATGAATCAGCACCATTGTAACTGCAGCACCATGCATGTCGACACAAACCTGACTGCCAAACGCAGCCCAAATGCCTCGTTGTCTTGGCTGTGATTATGTAATTTTGATTGTGTATCTGTTGTTTCTATGAGCTGGCCCGGTGCTTTGCAGGTGCAGATGCAGTTTCGCTTGTGGGCAAATTGATTTTGTCTTTCAAACAGTGATGGACATCTGCACAAAAATAAAAACGGAAAGAGTAAAATTTCAGCACTACGGTCACATTTCATCTCTGTTCAGCCGGTGTGTTATATACTGTGAGCTACACAAGTAGTTTGATCCTGTGTGAGGAAACAAATCCCAAAGTACACCAAGCACACAGGGCTATTTAAGTTCCTAAAAAGCAATTTGAGTCACCCTGAGCTGTTCTAATTTGGACAAAATGTCCTCAGCACCCAAACCCATCACTGGAGCGATGCTCAAACGTTGTGAAGTGCGTTTCCGAGAGAGCTGCTTAGTCTCTGTCCTTTTTGATGAGAATAATCAGAGCTCGCTTCTACTTGCTTTTGTGCTTTATGGGTCTAAATTGCACCTAGCAGGCAATAATTTTAAGAAGCTATGAGTACTCTCTAAGTCGGATATGCTGGTGCTTGAAGTTAATGTTGTTTTGCTTCCTTCATGAGTATAATTGCTAAACCTCCCACTGCTCATAAATCTGCAACATAAACTATTCGAGCAATTTAGTTTTTTCTTCTCTGAAAGCAGGTGGAGCGAATTTGTTGTTCACAGGGAAATGTGTGGTGATTTCTGTATTTGTCACATACATGAGCACGCACACATGGTGGGCATTTAAACATGCATATGGTCACAGGGAGACATTAATGTGCCTGATGCGTCATCATATCCAATAACATTGCCAGTCCTTCTCCACTGTACCCCTCTGTCTGTCTACTTTTCTGTATTTTTGTTTCTCCTGTCTGTTGCTCTGTTGAAATACTTTCAAGTGAAAGGAGAGCAACAGTTTTGTAATTCTTCATCCTTTTTTATTATTTCTTTCTGTCTGTTCTGCCTCTGTTTCCTCCATTATTTCTCCATCCATCTGACTGTCTGCTCCCTCCACTGTTTGAACATCATAATGCTAATCCTATAACCTCAAGCGTGACCATGACCTTTCAATTCTTATCAGGGTAGTTTTAGTTGCCCTGTGTGTAACTTTCGGAAAGTCCTTGTTATTGGTGAAATCTGCAGTCATCGTCCTGTCAAGGACCTGGGTATCTGCCCAACGTGACATGCATTATGACTGACTGGATGTCAAGTAGCATTATGTTGATAGAATGGAAAATGCCAATTAGTTTATCAGGTAACGTTATGGAGAAGCCAGCGGAAGGTCTATGCCACTTAGCTAATTTAGTTAGCTTGTTAGTTAGCCTACTCGGCTAGCTGTAACTTAGTTACACTACCATGGATCTGGTGTTGGTAAAGCAACTGCAAACTAGCCCAGGAAGTCTGGATGAATTAGTTGATGTTAATCACTGAACACAGTTTTTTGCTACATTAGCTAGCAAGCAATTTCTCCACGTTAGAAAGCAAGCTAACATTTGCTAACATTAGCCAGCTGAAACCACAATATCGCAATATATTTTACATGTAAGTTTGTCCTCTAGGATTTGTTTCAGCACTAGGGGCAAAGAAATTCTGAAATGGGGACCTTTATTTGATGAATTTATTGTTTATTAGACAGAAAATGAGAGAAAAATAAGCCAGTGCACCCAGCGGCCCTTCAGCCACTTCCCAACACCTGCAAATTACTTCCCTGGGAGGAGTTTGGATGGCAGCTCTGGATATGGACCGTAGACGAAAGAAATCCCACCACGAATGAAGGTCCATCACTGAGCCACTATTGCAAAATGCTGGTCATTTGTTTATGTTAGCAGACTCCATTTCTAACCTAACGTTAGCTAGTGTTGCACACTGTTAGCACTGTAGCAGAGCTGAGAGGCAAGGCACTTGTGAGCACACATAACATCACCACAAAATTTGTCCCAGGTTCTTTACATAGAAGGCAGGCTGTTAAAGACAACCACCAAAGTTGAGGATGGTCTCAGTTTTTTAAGGTACGTTTCATTCTGTTTACCAGTCGGCAGTAAAAAGCAATTAATACATGTCAAACTTTAAATAAAGAACCTTTATCTCGAACAAACCATAAGTGACGGATTACAAAACATCCATGAGTCATTGTTTGCATAAGTCATGTGGTTGGAAGACAAACAGTCACTATTTGGTTGAGGTGTGAGAAGTTGTTGTTGTGTTATAGTGTACATGTATATAAAGAGAGATATTTATTTAGTGTGAGAGGAGCTGTGCTCACCAGATGCCATGAAACTAAACATTCTTAACATTGCACTCCACAGTGTAACAAAGCAAATACTAAACAAAAGCGATCTATAAAATGTTCCACTCTGTAGGTTTTGCATTGCAAGTTTGTGTTTCAGACTTTCATTAGGCTACATCCCTAATGGCTACCAATGTTTTTGTGCAAGTTGGACTTAATTTGCAATTGAATGGGTTGCACGGCTCTCTGCCGGGATGAAACACAAACAAGTTATTTAAGTCTACACCATGTTTACAGCTGTAATCTGGGAGTTTTATGAGTAGCGGTGACTTTTTATTCACTGAGCTTCCTTTTTGACATTTAAAAGGCAAAATGTATTGTACCAGCCTATCTGTAACACAGCTTAGAAACAAGCCAGAAAAGAAGTAGTGTAAGAAAGTCAAACATTCTGTACAATAGAAAGGATAATAGAAAAAAGACCTCCCCTTGCACTAGATTGATGCTTTCTTTGTGGTTTATTCAGCAACATTTCAATAAGGATTCTGACTTTGGATTAAAGAAGCATAAAATAGAAGAAGAAGCAGGTGAGAAGGGAAAAGAAGAGACACAAAGAGAGAGACAAACGAGGGAGGGAGGCAGGGATTATCCAGCTCCATGAAGGATGGGAGAAGATGGACGAGAGGAAGAGAGGGATGATGAGGGAAGAGATGCCGGGGGGACTCAGATGAGCATGCTATTACGATGACGAATAGAGCTAGGAGACAAGTGCAAGGAATGGAGGGAAATGGAGATAAAATGAGCGAGGGACAGAGAGGACGGAGGACCAGAAAGTGGAAGATCAGAAAAAGGGAGATGATTAGATCTTAGAGAAAAGGATGAGGCGATCCAACCGCTGCACTTGTGTTTTTTATTATTACTTTGTGTACTGAAATACAGGTGGATTGACAAGCACTGCTATCACAACAATTATTCATACACAAACACACACAGACAATATTGCAATACATTGTCTTCAACTTTAATGAACTGCTGTTGGCTGAGGCATAAATCCCAATGTTGCAATTTCCCTCAGACCTTGAGTATAAAGAAGACGGCAAAACACACATACCACTTGAAGCCGTCACGGTCCCATGTATTGTACCTTCAAGACATTTGGAGTAATTGGATGGATTCAATGTGCCAGCCATTAATGCAGACAAATCTGAGGCTCATTTGAGAGACTGGAATAAAATGGCAGCCTGTTTACCAAAAATGTCATTGTAGGTTTTACCTTTGGCTGGTGAATCCTTGTTTAGCCATGGTAATTACTTCATTCGAAAATAACTAGCCAGAAGCTCTCACAGCTGTTCCTGGAGAAAGCAAAATTAAATGTGGCTGTTTGTAGGAGGATATTGGAGAACTATTTGGCACACAATTAATGGTCAGTGCAAATGTTCAGAGCAAGTGCAGGGAGCAGTGATCCCTTTATTTAGCAAGGCAGAAAGCAACAGGGTGGAGGTTGCGGTTGGATAGACATCTGTCAACTTTCATTCTGGAGATGGGAGATTGTCCAACATTGTTTTTATTTATTCACCAGTGACAGTGCACATAAGTAAAAACTTATCAGTTTTCACCTCAATGTAAATGTGCCAGAATTGGCCAATGAGCTAAGTCCCTGGGTAGGCTGTTACAAATTATAACAATTTTTTAGTGGAAGTTGAAATATCCGTTGAGGTCTCCTCCTCTCCAAAACTGATGAACCTGGTGATTTCAATCTGTAAAAATACCAAACAGTTTCAGGTTTAAAAATCTGTGTTTTTGCGTTGATGCTCTTTGCGATCAGGCTGCTATCCATGGCCACGTGAAAACATAAATGGCCCTATCAACAGCCAGTGTTTGGTTTGTTTGTTCTGGGCCACTCCCTCTGTTGTTAGGTATGGTGTTATATGTCTAAAGTTACATTTGATAGCACTGGCTACCTTTTTTAATATGCTTTTTAAATTGAAATGTAGAATGATCCCATAGTATTTAAAATCAGATACCAACTTAAGCTTTTCTCCTTTAACAAAAAATCCAATTGGTGAGTCTCTGTTGTTTTTCATGTGAAAGACATACAGTTCTGTTTATGTTCAGGTGTAAACATGAAATGCTGAACCAATCAGATACATGGGCCATGGCCGCAGTTAACTTGTTTGCAGCTTGTTGTTTGTTTTAGCATGCAGATAAAGAACTGTGTCATCAGCGTACATTCTGTATCTGTGTTGACATATGGGTTGACTAAAGGCAGATCACTCATATACAAGCTGAACAAAATAGGCCCCAGTGTAGAACCTTGAGGAACATCAATTGAGTGTCGCTGATACATGCAATTTGCTTCCTGTTTGTTAGATATGAGTTCATCCATTTAATGGCACCAGTGTTTTCAATCATGCTAGTAGCGTGGCTGGAGGGTTGGCAATCAGCTGCTTGGTCTGAACTGAAATGTCTCAACACCTATTCAATGAATTGCCCAGAAATTTGTTTACAGATATTCATGTCTCCCATAATTGTTACATTGTAGTTGTAAACCTAGGTTGTTGTACACATAGGCTTTAACCACAATCTTTCCCAAAATGTTTTACTTGCCTTAATAGCAGACATTTTTTGACTTGCCACATGTCCCAGTAAGCCGTTACAGTGTGCCAGTGAGTCAGTACGAGCAATTCCAGGACCCTGAGATTGAAGCACCTATACAGAATTTAGCCAGCATAATTTAATTATTTAAAATGACTATTTTCCAACTCTGACATGTCAAAATGTGTTCTGTGAAAAAGGCCTCTATCTTGTTGATAAGCACCGTCTTTCCCTACACTTGATACAAAGCTGATAGAGTCGGTCCATGAAAGCATAAAAGCTTTCTTGAACTGGTGTAAAACGACATCCTAATGATTTATAAAGTATCGACAGGAAAATTATTAATTATATAAAAATTAAAGTGTCAAGTTATTTGGTAAACTACCAGCCACAGTGGTCCCAGGATAAAAAGGTCAGTTTATAACAAACAGAGTTGTGCGCTGCGCCAGCATCAGCTGCCAAAAGCCACTTATTTCACTCCTCTTTATTTGTTGGATGAATAAAGAAGCAATTCTCTCCTTTATTAAAGACAATTTACCACAGAGCTCATCTCAGGGGTAATTCAATCTCCATGCTGCAGGAGACACACATACACACCAGCATATGCAAACACACTGCACAGGCAACAAAAGCAATGATGCAAAACCGCAACCAATGCAAAGCCACAAACATTCGCATACACACACTTGTAAGCGCATATGGACTGAATGTGCACACACTCAGTGGAGGATGTGTGAAGTGAACAGAAGAGTCAGTTAATGGGACGCTAATGGAAATTATCCAGGCCTGGTTCCCACTGGCCACAGCTTAAAGGACTGGGCCTGTTTACTACATTACCCACCCCTCTGGGAAATGCTGTATTAGCAGCCAAGGTAACAGCCACAGCACACTTTCTCTCTGCCGCCCCTCTCTTTTTATTTATTCTTTTCATTTTTATTCTGTTTATTCTCACTTCTAATCTAGTTTGCACTTTGCTCATTTCCTTTTTCTTTGCTCCTAACATTGCCCTCCCCCCGTCCACAGATGCTCCCGCAGTCTGCTGTAAATGTTTGAAATGATTAAAGTTGCCTTTTATATAAAGCAAACATTTGTTATTCCATTTAACCAATATTTAATGATCAAATAACCAGGATAACTTTAACTTAGATATAACTTTGATTTTACTTCCTGTAGGAAACAATTTTAAATCTTTTCATCTTTTAATTACATCTTGAACTTTGGCGAAAAACTGCGATAAAATGCCCTTTTATTTTTTTTATGTATCCCTGCTTTGTATACTTTATGTCTCTTTGGCATTTGTCTTTTTTATCTTTTCTTTTCTTTTGGAAACATTACATAAAGTTTACTATCATTGCTGTTGATTAATTGTAATTTAATATTAGAGTGTCTTGAGTGATATTGCAACACTGTGAGTCGCTGCTAACTTCAAACAGACTTGATCATTCTGAAAAGAAAACAGAAGAAGAGACATCTGCTTCAACTTTCTCAAAGGAAATCGAGTTCTGTGATGTGTACTATCTGGCACCAACACAGCCAGGGTTAACTTCAGTTCCAGTAGAGTTCAAGTCAGTATAATTTAGTTTGATCCAGATCAAAATTACTTGATTTGAATAACATTTTGCATGTGTGTTTGAAGCCCATAATTCCACTAATTAGAAAAATAGAATGCTAAAATAGGGCCATTGATAGAAATCTTTCAAATTTTTGTCACTTTTTAAAAAATATTTAGCCTTGACTGGCAGTGACAGCTAACGGTTTCATACCCACAAATGGTTAGATATTTACATTAAAAACCCAAATTACATAACTGTGTAGTGTGTAATGAGAGAGGAAGGACATATATTTTTCCCAACAAAAGTGAAATCTTATCCTTTGAGGGGGATTTAAATTTTATCATGAGACGTGCATTTACCAGTTGTGATTGGCCACCACATTCAGTGCTGAAGAACATTTCACATAAGGAGATATGACACCAGAAAATTTCATCCACAAATAGGTGAATACTTTATAACTCCCACAGAATACATACATAACATTTAAAATACACATGTCCACTTTCATGGAAATGTTACATATTTGATGTCTTTTATTTTAAATACACACCAGTCAAGTATAAAAGTATCATTAAAAGCTATTCAAGACTTTACAGCTTACTTATCTTCCACTTCTTCAGACTGAAATATCTTAAGTCATACCGACATTTGGCAGGACCCCTGGGAGAGGGTCTGAGGACCGCCTGCCCACTTACTCTTGATTAGTCAGCTAAATGCTGTATCAATCCCCCATCTATTTTACAGATAGAGTTTAACCCCTGGTTTAGTTTCCTTATACAGATCAGAGCCAAATTAATGGGCCATGGGATCACAATTAGTGTGGAGATTAGGGATTGATTAGCTAATTATGATAATACGAAGGCTTATATGGAAATGCTGGCATAATGCCTTAATTTTTTGCACGGGCAAAAGAGTAGGAGGGATGAGAGAGAATGCATCTGTGTGAAAGAGAGAAAGAGGTAAAGAGATGAGACTTTTTAGAGTGTGTTTGTGTGTGTTTCTTTGTGCGAGTACACAAATTATACAGATGTGTTTCTTCCATTTACTATGAAAAGACATGAAAAATCTGAATCTGTTGCTGGTCCACACATCTTTCTTATTGGTTTGCATTTGGGATTTGAAGGAGCAGTGCACAGGAACAAAAAAAAAAAGAATCCCACACAGAACAGAGGTTATGATATTTTAATCCTAGTTATATTAGCACAGGCTCCCCCGTCTACTGGACTCTTTGGGTAATGCTTTCCTCCAATCACAAGCATGCGTCTGCCCACAAAAATGTGCATAAATGTAGCTGACACCACTGTTGTGGGGCTCCTAATGGGGGTAGATGAGTCACCTTACAGGGATGAGGTCCAAAGACTCGCCGAATGGTGCAGAAAGAAGAACCTGGTGCTCAACACTGGAAAACAAAAGAGATGGTGTTGAACTTTTGGAGGCATAGAGCAGATCCAGCACCCCTCGTCATACATGGAGATAAAGTGGAGAAGGTCTCCACTTTTAAGTTCCTGGGGATCACCATCTCCCAGGAATCTACCTGGGCTGCAAACACCACAGGAGTGGTCAAGAAGGCCCAGCAGAGACTGCACTCTTTAAGACTGCTCAGTAAAAGCGGATTGAAAAACAACCTGCTGGTGACCTTCTACCACTCCAACATTGAGTGTGCTGGCGTACTGAATCATTGTGCGGTACGCTGCCGCAGACAGGAAGGCCCTCCAGAGGGTTATCAGGTGATCAGCTGTCCCCTGCCCTCTTTGGAGGACATCTCCAGCTCTCGGTCCCTCAGTAGAGCCAGGAGGATCAAGGACAGTTTCCACCCCTGTAATAAACTCTTTGCACTACTGCCCTCTGGAAGGCACTGGAAGACTTGACCACAGCTTCTTCCTCCTGGGCCATTAGATCTGTCAGTGCTGCTAAGCTGAACCACCTCACATAAACTAATAGGTGCAATATTCTACCATGGTGCCCTTGGGCAGTACATTTTTTTTATGACTTTAAATATTTATTAAGTAGTTTTTAGTGCATCTGTGATTTTATATGTTGCTCTCTTAGGTATGGCATTTTAATTTCATTGCACTGTGTAATGACAATAAAGGCATTCTTTTCTATTCTAGCCAATCTGGACATGTCTACCTGAATACATGCGGACCCCGCAGTATATACAGTATATATAATATATAAGTGGTGTAGTAAGGACAGTGTCCCTGGGTAGGTGGATGTGCCTGTGCTAATAGAACTAGGGTTACAGTATTGTAACCTTTGTTCTATCTCACACAGGTCCACCCTCTACCAGACTTTATGGGTTCATTGGGTGGAGCCTGATGAATGACCGTCCTGTTGTGACGTATCATTGACCTAGCTACACACATCCTGACAGGCTAAAGGTTAGTGGAAGGACAGTGTACCCAGGTAGATGGCTTCGCCTGTGCTTACAGAACTAGGGTTACAATACCATAACCTTTGTTCTATCTCACACAGGCTCCGCCCTCTACTGGACTTTATGGGTACAGTGGGTGGAGCCCAATACTTGGACACCCTGCGGTGGAAAGACAACGATAGACACCCTGCACAACTCATTTCCTGGGCCATCTAGGAGCAGAGTAACATGTCGGGGTATCATGCCCAAAAGGGAATCCGTTAAAACACAACTGAGACATGCCCGAGCCTTTTCATCAATCTTGTGTCCTTCTAGCAAGCATAGACCCTGGATTTTTGATTTGACGGTTATGTTTATGCATATTTCAGTGGGCAAATGCATGCTCCTGATTGGAGGTGGGTATTACCCATAGAGTCCAGCAACGGGTGGAACCTGTCACAATCAATACATCACCCTCAAAATACAAAAAGCATGCATGACTTTTTGTTAGTGTGTCTGTACATGTCAGAAACGTTGTCTGAACATATGATGTAGCTTTTTGTTTATTTGTTAACACGTGCTCAGCTCACTCAGTTTTGACACTCAACTAATACCTTCAGGCAGCATAATATTAATCAATTGATGAGAGCAAAAAAATATGGAGTATGGAGCTGACTGGTCAGCCAGGGTAATGTGTGTGTAGACTGTCTGCGTTCCTGTTCAGTGGCTGCCTCTGTCAAAGTCAGTGCATTGTGTATCAAAAGGTCAACAAGGCTGTCCAATCACAACACTTCTTTCAATTGTGGAAGAGGTATGCAGTTATCTTTCGCCTATAACTTGAGGACACATCTAACGTTCAATATCCTCTGAAACCTCTGAGTATCCCAAGATCTGTTGGGCAATGGTGAAATGAGGAATTTGTATTAAGGCAAATTATAATGGAATCTACAAAATGCTTTATGGTTACCACCCACAAATTTTTATTTCACTGTTGCTGTGCTTTCTAAATTATTTCTTGGCAATGATCAGACGCAAACCGTTCTCAAAAGAACAAGTAGTATGCAGCCTGAGAGTATTACAGAACCTGCCTACGTAGACCATTTGAGCAGGTCGGGGTGGCTGTGGCTCAGAGGTAGAGCGGGTCGTCCACTAATTGGAAGATTGGAGGTTTGATCCTGGGCTCCTCCAGCCCGCACGTTGAAGCATCCTTGGGCAAGATACTGAACCCCAAATTGCTCCGGTGGCTGTTCAATTGGTGTGTGAGTGCAAATGAATGGTTACTGAGTGGTAGGTGGCACCTTGTATGGTAGCCTCAACCACCAGTGTGCAAATGAGTGAATGTGACATGTAGTCTAAAAGCACTTTGAGTGGTCAGAAGAATAGAAACGCTCTGTACAAGTACAGTCCATTTATCACTTTGTTGATCTGGGGAACAAGCACAAGTTCAGCTCACTGTCCTTCAGTCAGCTGAGGGTTATATTTCTGTAGGCCATGTCCTTCGAAGAAATTGGATTTCTAAGTACTGCTGGACTCACCTTTGTGCCAACAGGGAAAGTGTCAAAACTTCAGATAGTCAATCCACTTGCTGGTTCAAAGCTACGATTATAGATGGGTCACATTTAGCTGAGGAGAAGAAGTGAAAGTAAGTTATTTTGTATGGAGGGTAAGGGTTACATCGTGTGTGTCATGTTTCTATGTCTGTCTTTTCAGGCATGCGAATCCTCGTGAACCTGCTGCTAGACACTCTGCCCATGCTGGGCAACGTCCTCCTCCTCTGCTTCTTCGTCTTCTTTATCTTCGGCATCATCGGCGTGCAGCTGTGGGCAGGGCTGCTAAGGAACCGCTGCTACCCGGAGGAGAACTTTACACTGTGAGTCACCGTCTGGTCTGTGTGTGTGTCAGTGTGTGAAAAAGAAATCGTGAGAAGTGTGAGACAATGTCATGCTCCAGGATCTGAGATGTTGGTCTGTTAGCTTTAAAATGTATCTGCAAGTGTGTGTAATATGTACACACTAATATTAGTTTGTGTTTCCATGCTGTGTCAGGTTGTTTGTGTAATGGTGCAAATGTGAGATAGTTTTAGCTGGTGAAAACACAAGTATACATGCATGAGAACACACTGTTGCCACATTATGCGCTTTTTTTAGCGTATGTGTGTGTCAGATTGTGTCTGTTCATGGGTCTGTCACCCCACCTCTCATCGTGACACAAGAAAATTACATCATCTTCTCAATTTACTGATATTATCATAGACAGAAATTAGGTCTCTCTCTTTTTCTCCCTTCCTCTCTCTCTCAAGTGCCAATATAATAAGGCTGATTGCAAACCCAAATTTGCACAAAGCAAATATCATTATCTCTTGAGTCAATTCTGTCACTTAATTAAAAACCGACACCCTCTTTCTTTCACCCTCCCAACCTTGTCGACCCCCCCTTTGCAATCTCTGCTACACTGTGTCAGATCGCTAAAATCATTTTAGCATGGATGCAGGACGCTATGGGCACTTCTGGTCCATGTAATCATGTGGTTCTAACAAAAAAGTTTTGCAGAGAAACGAAAGATAGGAATGAGAAAGAAAGTAATTGAGTGGGGGGAGATATGAAAGAGGCATTCCAAGGGTGCTCATACAGAGTACAACATTACTCAAAACCATTGATTACACTAAGTGCGTTTACATGGACAGTTTAACTCCCTTTTCATTCGGAATGAAAGTTCATTCCTATTAAAAGTGATCTTGTAAACACGTAATTCGGAATGAAAATGGCCAATACGATTGAAAATTCATTTCGATGTAAGGGGCTGGAATATTCCATTTCTAATTCTGAATGAAAGAATTTCTCGCACTTGCATACACTCATTCCTCTTTAAGTTCATTCTGGTCTTTCTGCGCATGCTCGTTTCCTTGCCCTTCTGGCACGATGACGTATAGCACGCATAGCAATGGGCTGAGATAGAGCAGTCGGACTCGTTGCACTCACCGCTTTCCATTCGCCACAGCACGCTCTTCTATCTCCCTTCTTCGACCTTCTACCTCCCTTCTCCTCCTCAACAGACAAAGCATTAGCAGAACAAGGTTGTTGTCATACTGCTGCTTCAAGAATATAAGCAAAACAAGCCCGAAAAAGGCACTAAGAACGACGTCGTCAAGCATCTTGTTATCAGGAGCAAGGACTACAGTGTTTTCTTCCGGTAAACGTAAACACGTAACATCCGCCCCGCATCCAATCAGAAACCTTCCCTGCCCCAAACCTTGTGTGGACCCGAATAAAGGCAATTAAACTGATCTCCGTGTAAACCCTCATTCAGAATGAATATTTCTCATGTAAACTACCTGGAAAAACTTTAATATCGAATGAGTTCATTAGATTTATTTCATTCCAAATAAGAAGCCACCATGTAACCGCACCCACTGACAGTTAACTAGCCTACATACTGTCTTTGTAAAAAAAAAAAAAAGGACCCCAAAGGTGAACATATTTCCACAAAAATACAAAACTTTTGCATTAACCCTCTGAAAACGGACCTCCAACGGGCAGCCATGGGGATTGCTGTTTTCACACTTATGTTTAAAACTGATCCAAAATTTAAAAAAAAAAAAGAATCTATAATAGCTAGAGCATTAATTTTATTTGCAGCAAAAAGCGAAAACATCTGTCTTTTGCACTATCACATTGTCCTATTGGAATGATGTCATGACATTATCCTATAAGCGGTCCAGAAGATGGTAAATAGATGCAGTGACGCCACAGTAATATGGCTGCAGGAGATTGTTCATCCTTTTTAAAACCAATCTAAAATCTAAAATGACATCATTATGCTGTACAGTTTCAACAATGGTGAGTTTATTTTAATTTATTTATGACACTGTTTCAATACTTTTATCAATTATCATGGTTTATTGACTTACATAACCTTTTAGCTTTTAGGTTGTACAGATCTTTGGGACATGACAAATATTTTTACTGCAAATCAAAACAGCTTTGCTCTCTGCTTATAAAAATGAGCACCCCTCAAAAACAAAAAATTAACATAGTTCAGATAACTTATGGAGTGTTAAGTAATATTTTTGTCACATTTCTACATTTAAAAATATTTTGGATCAACATGTTTTATGTGTTTATTTTTTCAAATATTATGAATATTGTTTTATGGTTTTTAAATTTCTGACATAATTTCAATACTTTTATCAATTTGTATGGTTTATTGATTTACACACCCTTTTAGCTTAGCTTGCACAGATTTTAGGGATGTGAAGCGTTTGAAGATATTCCAATAAATTACATTACAATAATACCAACATATGCACTGGCAGACCATTTCTACGCCCGAGTCTGAAGGGTTAAATCATGAACTGTCTTCAGAAGAGGACAAAGGCAAGGACGGAAGCCTGGATACTTTACTGCAAACCTCCAGTTGTGCTCATATGACATCAGCCGATGTTGCAACATGCCGTCTGATCAAGCTGTCAACTCATCAGAATCCACACGTGCCACCAAAGCAGCTGTCAGCAGACTGTCATTTCACTTGTTGCACAATAAATGGAAACATCCAGGTAAATGAACAAACTAGCCCGCCTGCAGTGACAGTTAGACCTACACAAAATAGCAAGCCAGTGTGCAGGAATGTCTGTGTTGCTTGGCAACAGTTCAGTCGCAGTCCAGTTGCAGAAATGTTTGTGTTGGTAGAGCCAAAAAAAAAAAAAAAAAGATTGAACAATGAAATCCTAACTTGTTGGCGCTTGTAGAACTGTTGATTAAAAGCAGAATCACACTCAAGGTCATGCTGTTGTGCCGAGATTTTGTTTAGAATTTTTTTTGAAGATAAGGAAACGATCATGGTTATGATTAAAAGAAGGCAGCGTTGGCTGGTAGATGTACACAGGATGTATAAGAATGGCCCAATGTCACCAAGTGACAGTGATATTTTTCCACTTTTTTTATGTGTGATAGAGTTACTATTCTTCCAAATGACTCCCCTGCCTCCGCATCAGTGAAGTAAAACATCACTTAAGAGTTTTCAGGACTCTCCACGGGGCCCAGACCCCAAGCTGTGCTGTGGGGAAGCAACAGTCTCGCTTAGTTTCACTGAATCAACCTCTGTTGTCTCATTTGAGGAGACAAGTTGGACCCGCTGACCTGTTTTCTTGTGTTCTTCCAATGAAACATCTCTTTTTTTTCCACTACTCTTTTCAGTTGACTCTACTCTTACTTTGTATAATCCTGCATGGTGTGTGTGTGAAGAATCACTTCCTGCTGTGTGCACACACACACACAGTCACACATATCCTCCTTTTCTGCACACTTTCCCAAAGCACACACACTTGCGAGGATGTGCATATATGCATGCACACACAATCACACTCCCCCATTGACAGAAAGACTGAATAGCCCCAGCAGGGTGTCTTGGGTTTCTGAGAAGGTCTAAGCTTTAGGATGCTAATAATGCGAAGCAGGTGTACTATACCTTTATCTCCCTGCTACCTCTAACCTTTAGAGTTTGACAACAGGAGGCTCTTTGCTTTTTTCTATATCCTTTCACCTTTTCACTTGGCCTCTGTCCCTTTCTGTGGGGTGAAATCTTATTTGGTGCATGTGTGAGAGCGTTACTGTTGCGAAGGTATTGCATGGTATTTCCAGGACGAATGTTCTGTATCTCGGTGGCTGCGGGCTGTTTATTTTGGTGAAAGTGTCAGAAATTCAATTACTCCTCTGTCATGTTGCTTCAAAGTCAGAGGAGTGCAAATGCTATTGTCGATTTAGGGCGGCTACCAAAACACTCACTGCTCTCTGCTTGTGCTTCACTTGTCTGGGTGTTTTTTTTGTTTGTAATACCGCATCTATTTGTGTGCAGTAGCAGAGGCAACAGCAGTCAATCACAAGTCAAAATCCTTCAACTTCAACCCATAAAACTGTGCATGCTCTGGTGATTTCACACAGCTACGTTTGATTACATTCTCATACTCCATGAACCACACCATGGCTCCCTTGCAAGATAACTTAATAGATACGATATAATGTGGCTTACAACAAAACTGCCATTTGAAAGAGATCAATTTTCAAGTCGCAACAACCACAAATTTAGTTGTATTATTAAAACTGACTTTGCAAACATTTGCAATAGTCTCCCAATTTATGAAATAACATTGTCTGAAGATAAGATACTTTATTTACCCCCTTGCAGAATCTTTTCTTGGGCTCAACATCGTTACAATTATTGATATAATAAAACACATAAAGTCAGTATTCATGCATTCAACAAAAAATACAATACACCAATAAAACTGATACAACACCAAAAAAAGTAAAAATGCCAAAGTAACCACTACTATAACAAAATCAGGGAGTGCAGCAAAATGCCACCAACCTACTTTTGTTTATACAGAATGTGCCTTTTTCGGGGTAATGAGGGGCGTGAGCAAGTAACAAAACATGTAGCTCAGTGTGTGACGTAACCAGTGATGTGGGAGGGAAGCCACGGCTGGTCAGGCGGCGATTCTCTCGTAAATCGGCCCGTCCTTCACCGTCCCCGTCATTTGACGGTTAATGGCCTCTTTGTTTGTGAGGACAAGGAGGGCGCGCAATGCCTTGTCTCTCCAGTTGCTCATCTTTACAGTGTCTGTCAGGTTTGTGTTTCCCTCTAGCTACTAGCCGCTCGCTAATTCCTGCTATCAGCTGTTTTCTGTTTATCCACCGCCAGTGGGTCGCACGTGCAGTGTCATCAACAGCTCCTCCCACAAGTCATCAACAGCCCCTCCCGTGGTGGAAGGGCGCCTCGGTCTTTTTAAACTAAAAATTGAAATTGATAAGAATTGGAATTATGTAGTTGGAAGTGCCTTTACTGACATCTTAGTTTTATTCTAGAAAATCAGTGTTATGTCCTTCGGTCATTTCACGCAGTTGGTTTTGAGAGCACTGATGCAAATGGTTCACCAAACCACACCACCTTGAAGGAAAACTGATTAGATGAGATTAGACATATCAAAATGCTTTGATGCTGTCTCAGTTTGAGTGTTAATGCATGTGTTCTGCGGAGCATTTGTTCAGTGTGGGGACAGCAGGGTGACTTCTCTGAATTTCTTTAAAATTAGCAAATGAATAAATAAAATAGAATAAAATAACCATCAGTAATGGGTTATGATGACTCTCTTCATGTCCCCTGGTGACAGCAGAAGAAAATAGTAAGTCCGAATTAGGAGCTGAAAGCTCAGCAGGTGTTGTTTGTTCCCAAATATCTCTATGATTAAGAGTACAGCTAATACCACTGTGAAAACAGAGCTCAGACAATAACTGGGATTTGGTCGGTGGTGAGCGAGAGCCCCGGGGAGACCAAATCCGTGGCCAAGCGTTTGATTAGGCCAGTTTGGCTGCACAGAGGAGTGGGCTGGACTGCAGTCCCTGCTGCCGAGCCCAGAGAGAAAATAATGATCTGATGAGAAGCTTTGGGGTAGGCCATCACCATGGTAACCAATTCAGAGATGAGATGGAGAGGGGATGTAATCATCAGATGTCCTGACCCACCTGAGTTAATTTCAGTAATGTCATCCAGTGTTGGAAAAACATGTACACAAGATTATTATTTTTTTCTTGACGACAAAGCTGATGTAAACCATGCGCGGCGGTTTTAAATCAGACCACAGAGTGTTTCCATGAACAAAAGAGAGTGGTCTAAAACACAGACCTTTGGCTGGTGTCGTTGCTGTCATCAGTCCGTCTCCTCAGGTGCGAAATGACTGCTGTCTGTCTGACGCTGTCTGGTGGTGGACATAATCACCTCAGTATACAGAAACGCACAGCTGATGTCCAATCTGATAATGAGCTCTGCTGTCGCTGGAAGTTGACTCGGTCGTGTGCAGAGGTGGGGATTAGTGGATGGGTCGTACGCTGGGAAGAAGAGCAGAATAAGTGGGTGGACAGTCACGTTTTTCTGATGTTTATTTGCTGGCCTTTGGTTAGCAACGAGACAAAAATACAGACAGCAGAAGTCACAGGTGATCAACAGGAAATCATATCTGGGAACATGTTCATAAGGATGCACACTGTAATGCAGCCTCTCTCTTCTTGGCACAAAGAGTGCTATTAGAAAGTGAACAATTAAACTCCCATATAACTTTGCTGAGATAATGTCTTTGAAATGTGAGTGCTGAGCAGGAGGCCTAGGGGAACAGAGAGATGAATAGAGAGGTATTTGACATTTGATATGTATATTTTCTTAATTAATGCAAGGTTCATATCACATCGGATGCACAATCTGCTCAGTGATAAAACAAATACCACCTTAAAGTTTTAATTAAAACTACAGCCTATCACAGCCACTTGTAGCTTCTGATATCTCCCACCTGGCAGCATGAGCTGGATAAGTCTCAGAAATGCAGCAGTTTCACAGTGGTGGTACAGGATATTATTAAAACAGTAAGATTCCACCAACTTAAAATCCCCTGCTTATGAAATCCAGCAATATCTGTTGCAGTTTACTTGAAAATGGTTTGTTTGTAAGTGTTTACTTGCCCTCCCGTGTGTTGTTTCCACTAAAGAAGATTCATAAAGGCGTACAGAGAGGAGCGGAGTTTGTTGATAATTATCATTTTTCACCATAAAGTGGCAATTACATACCATCCTTTGCTTTTACTTAGTTTGATAAGCAGAGCATATCAGCCGCTTGAGATCCACATGTCACAACAGGAAATCTCAAAAGTGCGTAGCAGGAATCACATGCAAGTAATACACCAAAATAAATGATTTAATTAGTATTACAACACTAATTTATACATTTATACAACACATATTTATCATTTAGGTGTTAAATAAAGCTGGAAACATACTGTCCTGACTGCTTTAGCCCTGTGTTTTGTTTAGTTAATCAGCTCTACTTGGCCAGGAAAGACACTGGCCGCTGTGGTTATCACTTAATTGCACTCTCAGGAATAAAGACCTGAAAAACAAATAGAAAGTGAACACATAAACAACAGTCTTGTTCAACAAAGTGCACAATTAATGACGCACTAGAACAAGACTTCAGCACTTAGGAGAAGAGAGGAAGAGAACGGTGGTATCTTGAGAGTCAGCAGCACTCCACAACAGGCTGACAAACCCACAACCCAGCCTTTGAACGTTGTTCTAAGTTTTTCTGGCTTAAGAGTTAGCTAACATTTCCTTTTACACACATCCAGAATCACATTACTTTTCATTTTGAGTAGAATTTCTGACCCCCTGAGAAATATAAGTCCAATATTTACTCGCCTAGAAAAAAACAATGTATGTCTCTTTCATTAATAGATGTTCCACCTCCTTCTCGTCTGACATTTCAACACATTCTCACTGCGACCTTGTGTCATATCAACATGTGGTCATGGGCTTTCCATGTCGAGATAGGACATGCAAGGTACCCTGGGTACTTTGGTTGTTGACGTTCTGGGATGCCACGTCAGCTTCAGCCTGTTACATGTGTTGTCTGTTTTCAAATTACACTTCCGTTTTCACAGCAAATGTACAGTTTGCCTAAAGTCTCCTTCACAATAAATGCATTACATCGGTACAACCCCGCAAATTGATTATTTTTCCTTCAACAACAAACACACATGGTTATGTTTGGCCAACACATGCATGTGGTTGGGTAAAGGGAGCAAAAGCAGATGGTTGGGTTTCAGACAAAAGATCGGGGTTTGGCTTTACAGTCTTACGGGTCGCGAATACCGACCTCCCAGCTGAAAGTTAGTGGTTGTTGGACCAACCCACCCCCTCTTATGTCATCCCTACTTGGACTTCTGCTGCCTTAACTTTCATTATTGTCCCACCGCATTTCCACTGATGACTCTGGGTGGCTTTTTCATCGGTGTCTGACCCTGGGAATCTCTGCCCAAGTGTTGGATTTCAAGGACTTAGGTGTGAGACTGGGTTGGACATTTGGTGCTGGTCAGGCAGCTCAGGGTTTTTTTTTTGGGGGGGGGGGGGTTCAAAGACCAGTGGAAACAGTACAATAAATGTTCTGTGAAGTAAAAACAACAAGCTAAAAGAAAGAAAAAGTTTAGTAAGGGAGAGTATATCTGTTCTCAGAGTCCTACATGTCCAGGGTCTGACTTTCCTAGGGTCATATGTTCCTAGGGGTCTTTGTTCTCAGGATCTAATGTTTGCATGGTCCTATGTTCCCAGAGTCTTATTTTCTAAGGATCCTACATCCCAAGGTCTTATTTTCCCAGGATCCTATGTTCCCTGGTTCCTATGTTTTCACGATTGTATGTTCTTCGCAACCTATTTTCCCAGGGTCCTATATTGTCATGGCCCTATCTTCCCAAAGTCCTATGTTCCCAGGGTATTATTTTCCCAGGATCTTGTGTTCCCGGGTTCCTGTGTTTCCATAACCCTATGTTCTCAGGGTCATATGTTGCCAGGGTCTTATATTCTCATGGCCCTATCTTCCCAGGGTCCTATATTCTCATGGCTCTATCTTCCCAGGGTCCTATATTCTAATGGCCCTATCTTCCCAGGGTCCTATATTCTCATGGCCCTATCTTCCCAGGGTCCTATATTCTCATGGCCCTATCTTCCCAGGGTCTTATATTCTCATGGTCCTATCTTCCCAGGGTCCTATATTCTCATGGCCCTATCTTCCCAGGGTCTTATATTCTCATGGCCCTATCTTCCCACGGTCTTATATTCTAATGGCTCTATCTTCCCAGGGTCCTATATTCTAATGGCCCTACCTTTCCAGGGTCTTATATTCTCATGGCCCTATCTTCCCAGGGTCCTATATTCTCATGGTCCTATCTTCCCAGGGTCTTATATTCTCATGGTCCTATCTTCCCAGGGTCTTATATTCTCATGGCCCTATCTTCCCAGGATCCTATATTCTCATGGCCCTATCTTCCCAGGGTCTTATATTCTAATGGCCCTGCCTTCCCAGGGTCTTATATTCTCATGGCCCTATCTTCCTAGGGTCCTATATTCTAATGGCCCTACCTTCCCAGGCTCCTATATTCTCATGGCCCTATCTTCCCAGGCTCCTATATTCTCATGGCCCTATCTTCCCAGGCTCCTATTTTCTAATGGCCCTACCTTCCCAGGGTCTTATATTCTCATGGCCCTATCTTCCCAGGGTCCTATATTCTAATGGCCCTACCTTCCCCCAGGCTCCTATATTCTCATGGCCCTATCTTCCCAGGCTCCTATATTCTCATGGCCCTATCTTCCCAGGGTCCTATATTCTAACGGCCCTACCTTCCCAGGGTCTTATATTCTCATGGCCCTATCTTCCCAGGGTCCTATATTCTCATGGTCCTATCTTCCCAGGCTCCTATATTCTCATGGCCCTATCTTCCCAGAGTTTATATTCTCATGGCCCTATCTTCCCAGGCTCCTATATTCTCATGGTCCTATCTTCCCAGGCTCCTATATTCTCATGGTCCTATCTTCCCAGGGTCCTATATTCTCATGGCCCTATCTTCCCAGAGTTTATATTCTCATGGCCCTATCTTCCCAGGCTCCTATATTCTCATGGTCCTATCTTCCCAGGCTCCTATATTCTCATGGTCCTATCCTCCCAGGCTCCTATATTCTCATGGCCCTATGTTCCCAGGGTCCTATGTTCAATTTTCTTTTGACACACATTAACCCTCCCATTGGGTTTGGATCAAATTTAACCCATTTTAAGTGAAACTATGTCAGAAAATTGTTCAAGTTAACCCATGTCATACTAAGTGAATACAGAGCTGGGGAACATAGGACTGTGGGAACATGTGACCCTTTGTAATGTTCCTATCTGGATCCATATAGATTTGGGAAACATAGGACCCTGAGAACAGGGATATGATATTATTTGTCTGATCTTCTCTTCTGATTCTTAGGTGCAAAAAGCTTTCTTCCTAAAATGTCTTACTTTTTCTTTAATGCATAGAAAATCCTCGGTGAGTTGACCTTTATCTATAAAAGCTGAATAGATTAACCAACCAAAATGTTATATGAGACAGCAACTTTCTATCCTAGTGGTAGTTACATTTATATCAAAATGCCTTTTTTTGGACTCCAAGACATGCTTGTGAAACATTTGGGTTAGGATTTCATCACTGATATGATGGAAAAAGAGGTGAACCTGGTCAGAAATATCCAGAGCTACACTGCCAGCTAATCTAAAAAAAGGCTGTGGCTCTCCTCAGGTCAGGGGGCTTGATAATAGCTTCTATTCAGTACAGCACAATACAGAGAGACAGAGTTGGTGAAAGAGATACAAAGAGTGTGGCAAAGACGTAGACTGAGTGTGAGACAGGGTAGTACTCGCAACGCCGCTTCCATGGAGCCTTCTCAAATACCAGGTCAGATGTAATTGCTAGCTAACGTCTGCATTCATCTGTATCCCTTTCTCCGGCATGCCCTTTAAATAGCAGCCCACTCTCAGATTAAAGTGAGATCACAAAGAGCTGTTCTGTGTCTTTAGCGCCTACCTTGCTCTTTTTGTAACGGCAGGGCAAACACATTTACTGTCTCTCGTCTCTTTTTGCCTTGTATATTATTCTTGTTTGTTTGTCTTACCCCGTCTTGCTATCCCTCTTTATTGATTCAGTTTTTGATTTATTCCCTTCCCTTTATTTGTCTTGTATCTTTTCTTTCTTGTTTTTTGACTTGCCTCAATTTCGCCATCTATTTTTCTACACTTTCCCTTTCCCTATGGCTTCCTTCTGTCCTTCTTGTCTTTCTTTTCTTCCCTTGCTTCTTTCTTTATATGGCATTTCACTGTGTTCTCCTCCTTTTGGCATCCATTTTATCGTATACAATTTCTCCTGTCTTATATTATTTCTTCTTTGCATCATCCAGTGTGCTTTCCTCAGTTGTGGCCTCTGTTTCATACTTGTGTGTCTTCCTCTCTTTCTCACCTTCCTTCCTTCTCTTTCACCTCCATATTTGAATGCCGAAAGCTGAACTCTCTCTGGAATTCATTTAACCAAGTGATGGTGCTCCTTTTGGCCGACTCTTCTGTCTGTCTCCCTGTAAAAGCCCTGACATACCAAATCAGCTGCAAAGAAATAACACTGACAAGCCCAACTGATCAAACACTATGTGAAGCTTCGTGCTGCTTCACCTCTTGCGTTAAAGGCTGCACTTTAACGCCTTTCAAAAAAACTCCAGTTGACAGCCAGCTGGGCTGCATGTATGTTGTGTGCGGGTGTGAGAGGGAATAAACTTGTCAGGATCCTGTATTTGCAGTCCAAAGAATATCACAGAAAGACAAACAAAACAAACTAAGCAGCCATTTTCACGCCTCTGTGAATTTGATTCAGTAGTTTATGCTTGGAAGATAGCATCAATTTTTGCTTCGCACTGGTGTTTTTCAGCCTATGGTATGTTTGACAGCCTTCATTTTTGAGTCTGTTTGTCGAAGGAGAAAAAAGGGTAGAAACAAAAAATAAGATAACACATAAATGGGTGAAATTGGTGATTTGCTAGACTGAGCACACACAGGCTGTCTCCAACTGATAGAAACAAATATGAGTAGAATGCAGTCGACGATGCCAGACACATTACAAAAAGTACAGGAAATGGTCAACCACAGACACACAGCTGACAGTCTCCGTCAGAAAGCCGACTGTATCAGCTTGGTGTGTCAGAGTTAACGTGTCTCCATCACTACCTTTCTGTTTCTCTCCGTCTGTGTGCCTCTGGTGTCATTTTCTTTCAATTTTACCATTACAAACATAATCATCTCCCCGCGTATGTGTCTTTCACTCGCTAACTCTCTCTGTCTCTCCATCCTTTCATCCACTCATCTCTCTGTCTGCGATCATTATATTCTCTGCTTTCAGTTCACACCACACAAATGCTGAAAATAGCCATGAAGGACAAGTGGTTTGTGTAAAATACCCATAGAAAAACGGCTTTTATTCACACACACACACATGTATTGCATGATTTTATTTATGGCATCTCTGCACTTGCTGGGCTTGAAATTGATTTTCAAATTTTACTGATTACTCATCAAGCACAGTCATAGTTTACGCCCGGCCTCAATTTGCAGTATATCACAAACCTTTTACAGCCTTGACTATGAGTCACTGTTTAAAACTAGACAAAGAAACAAGCTGACTCCTCTTTGGAATTTTAGAACTGAAATATCACAGCTTTTTAAATGTACTTTTAGTCTTACCTGTATTTTCATATCAAATTTAAGCAAGAAAACATTGGTTGGTATGATGTTTACATCCTTTAAGTGGCCGCCAACTTAGATTCTCACAATTATTTGGCCAATTTAGTCTAATAGTAAGAAGATAGACTTTATTGAAGATATTCTTTATTAATCCTCGAGGGAAAATTCAATTTATTCACTCTGTTGTCATATATACACAGGACTGGAATACACACACATGCACAAACAGGACCAATGCATGCATTACATAGAGAGATGTCAGAGTGAGGGGGCTTCCCATGGACAGACACCCCAAACAGATTGGGGTTTGGTGCCTTGCTCAAGGGCACCGCGGCAGTGCTCAGGAGGCAAACTGGCAACTCTCCAGCTACCAGTCCACACTCCATATCTGGTCAGGACAGGGACTTGATCCGGTGACCCTCGGGTTCCCAACCAAATAGACTCAGCTACTGCTGCCCCACTGTTGAGATTTTTGGAAGTGGGGTTGTATGGGGTACTTATCCATAGTCAGTGTGTTACTTACAGTGGGTGGCGGTTGGCACACCCCCAGTTTGGCGAGTCAGCAAGGGGTACCAACACAGAAGCTTAGCAATGTACTGCAGTGGATGGGGGTCAGCAATAACATGTATTTTCGACACTCAAAAAAAAAATTATCAGTTTAAGTGTACGCTGAATTTTTTTTTTTTTTTTTTTGTCAATGCCTTAATGTAAGTCAGCCTCTTCCAACATGGGACTCACTAGCTTCTCCCTTGACACTTCCAGCACTACGGGTATCACTCTGCCTCGGCCATACTACATGGCTGACGAAGATGACGAGCGACCCTTCATCTGCTCCCTGCCAGTTGACAATGGCATCATGTCCTGTTCTGATGTCCCTGCCCGCCGCGGAGGAGGCAGGGCGTGCTGCCTGGACAAAGACGATGCCCTGTACCGTCAGTCACTGGGCCTGAGCCCTGAGCCTCTGGCCAATGGCAGTGTCAGTGTGGCAGGGCTCTGTGTCAACTGGAACCAGTACTACACCAGGTGTCACACTGGGTACAGCAACCCCCACAAAGGAGCCATCAACTTTGACAACATCGCCTATGCCTGGATTGTCATCTTCCAGGTGAGGATTTTGGTAAACTTGGTACCAACCAGGCTGATTTGTTTTTGGTCCAAACCCGCCTTTTAACCACTTTCTGATTCTAGATTTTCACACTTGATGATGGTGTATAACCTTGGTTCTAACTTTCTACTGTAGGTGGGCTCAAGATGTTAAATGAGCCATACCCAAGAGATCCATGGAACAAGAACCTTGCAGTATATTCAGCAATCATTTCATGGACAGCGGCAACGTAAATGCAACTTAAATGTCCTGTCACTGCAAAAGTTCATATCAAAACAGCTTTGCAAGTTATTAGGAATACAGATCAGATATAGAACTTTCAAACTGTACAACATAAACATTAAAAATGGGTTTGAATTTCCCGTTTGAATGTTGTATTGTTGCCTTCAAATGGAACTTGTGAGCTTGTGGTTGCAGCATGGAAAGCAATGTACCCCCAACACGTTCTCATCCCAAGTCGTCACATATTGCCTTTTTGTCAGTGGCCTTTCACGTCTACATATTACTCACTAGGTATCCTCCTGTGACTGCTGTTGACATTTAGAGATGCTGCAACCAACGCCAGGACGTCAACAAAAGCACGTGGTTCGGTTTAGGCAACAAAGGCATGTGGTTAGGATTACAAAAAAGACATCATGATTTGGCTCTACATTCATACAGGAAGCAAACACGGGGCTCCAGTATGAATGTACGGAGTTAATTGGATCAATCCACCACCCCTCCCTGTAGGGCGGTTTGACTGACGCCAAAATCACTGACAAAGCACCAGTATTTGATGACTTTTGAATGAGAACGGACGGGTACTCCGTTTGCTTGCGGTTAAGTTGTGAAAAGATTGCTGCTAGGCAACGGTAACTCGAGTGCTACTGTTGGCTAACAATTTAGCAATTCTTATATTCTTATATTAACTCTGAGCTTTAAGAAAAGTTCCGCTTAGGCGACGGTGAATACCACAAGAGGGGAGGATCATAAGGACTTTTCTGGTGAACACTATGAACATGATCCTAATTGAAGTCAGCCTATGTGAACCTCATCAACTGAGAGGAAGTAAACATGGACCCAAGCTGCCAACTAGCAATCCAGTTTCAGTCAAATGGTCTATATACCAGTTACACAAAACATGGAGGCAGTTCAGGACAAATGAAAAAGTTGACTAAATTTTAGATTTGCATTGAGCTTAACAGTGTCTCCATATATTCTTTCCTTCCTGGTCCACATATCCTTGTTTGCTTGGTGATACATGTCTCTGGAAAACATTGTGCAAAAATCAGAAAGAAAATAATGATGATGATGAAAGAGGATGAAACTTTCCCTATAACAGCATCAAAATAAAATGCTTCTTAAATTCAGGCTGTATTGAAGCTCAGGACTGTGCAATATGTTAAGTTATTTGGGGAAAACAATTTCCCACTTTTTGGTGTAGGGTTAAAAGAGAAGATCGATATCACTTTAGCACTTTAGTTTATGTTCGCTCAAAGACTGGAAACAGGAAACAGCTAGCCCTGCTTTGTCCAAAGGTAACAGCACCTCAAAAGCTCACTAGGAAATACAGTATGTTACATCTTATTTGCTTACGTAAAACCAAACAATTCATCGTTACATAGGGAGGTTATGTGTCTATTCCTTGACCAGGAGCACTTGTCAGGTAACCACTGGAGACTCAGATCAAGAAATAGTTCAGTACACAATCATCTGTAAAATCACCATTTTATGGGATCAAATCGTGATTTTTAAACTTCTGTTTCTGAAAGTAAAATTCAAGTTTTTAAAAAGGTTTTTAGGCATACATTGTAAAGTTCAGATGGATCAGTCTGGCTTTTCCCTATTTAGCCTTAAGCTCTGTTTCCACCAAGCATTACAGTATAGTATGGTTCAGTTCGGTAAGCTTTTTTTTCCGTTTCCACTGTGAAAAGTTGTGGATGGTACCAATCAAACCGTTCCATACCGTTCCCATTTTTGGTCCCCCCTCTGTTGGGGTACCTAGCACACAGATCTGGTACTAAAAGGTGGAGCTGTGAACACTGCAGTCTGTTGATTGGTCAATAGTCAACGATAAGTCTTGCTCAGGGCTGAGTTGTGGCTGGTTTTGAGGCTTTTGTAACCACTGTTCATACTGTGGAGAGTTTTACATATATTAGTAAACTAATAATAAAATGAAAGGATGTTTTGCTGCCTCTGGCAGCAGCTGTAGACTGAGAAAAAATAATTCACTGGGCCAACTGCCGACGACTTTCAAGGTTCAACGTTAACTTGTAATGTTCCTCAGTGCATGACTTGACATGAATTCATCAGCACATCCTAAATTTCACTATGACAACTTTAACCAGCAGTATGTGACAACAAACCTGCCCACATTTAAGAGTACTGTTTGCAGTGAAAACACTAGGGTCTAGGTACCATGTCTGATGGGTTACTTTTGTTGCATAGGTAGGTACCGTTTCAGGTACCGTACGAAAAGTGTTTGGTGGAAACGGGGCTTTGTATTTTGCAGACAGACATGAGATTGGTATCGATGTTCTCATCTAACTTTGCTGCCAGAGAGCAACTCTTCCTTTAACATGTGTATTTCAATCCATAGAGCAGAATTCTTGTGCATGAAATTATTGTTTATTCACTGTGATCTCTCCCCTCGACTGTAGGTGATCACTCTTGAAGGCTGGGTGGAAATCATGTACTATGTGATGGATGCTCACTCCTTCTACAACTTCATCTACTTCATCCTACTGATTATTGTAAGTTATATTCATACACATTCAGTACAGGAAGTGTGCATACTGTAGGGCTGGGTGATCAATATCATCATAATGCTGCACACACACACACACACACACACACACACACACACACACACACAGGGAAGTTGTAGTTTCTGCAGTCAGCCAATTTACATACTTTTAGATTCCCTGTTTCTGTTGCAAAGCTACAAGTGACTGCAATGAAAAGCTGCCACTACTCTCTCTCTCACCTGCATGCCACTGCACACACATGTACACACACATATACACACACACACACACATACACGGCTGTCAGTGTTGTAGTGAAAGCTGAGCTGAAATCCCTGGAGAATCCCCCTTTTGTTCTGATAAAACACTTTTTAATTCCAATCCTTTAGCTTCTGTCTCTGCATGTGTGCTGCAGTGTGTGTGTATGCTTTTGTATGTAAGCGCTGATGCTTGTTCCCCTCAGTATATTTCTTTTTTAGCCTGTCAGAGTGTGTGTGAGCGTGTGTGTGTGTGTGTGTGTGTGTGTGTGTGTGTGTGTGTGTGTGTGTGTGTAAGTGTTATCATAATGCAGTGTGACTGCCGGTCCTGGTTACTTCCCTAACCCAGAGGCTGTCTTGTCTTTTTTATTACACTTTTAATTGCCTGCCTTCAGATCCAAGCACAAGCTCTGCCTCTCTTTTCCTCTCCTCTTGTGTCACCAACACTCCCTTCCTTTCTTACTCCTTCATTTCGTCTTCCATTACTCTCTACATCTGTCTATCTCCTTAAATCTGCCAATCTCTGCTACTTGCCACCTTACCTTTCTTATCATTTCTCGCCATCTATCAAGCCTTGAGTCTGATAACACATCCTTCCATCCCTCCCTCATTCATCCCCCTTTGCCTCCCTTACACCCTCTGTGTCTCACTCTTTTTTCCTTAACCTCCTTTCACCTCCTGGCTCCGTTCATCCACACCCCACCTGCCTTCGTTTTATCTTCCTTTTCTCGCTGAGCAGTATACTGGGTATCATTCATGCATCCATCACTCTACACATTATTCTCAGTCACGCGGAAACACACACATGCACGTGCAAGCAGGCACGCAAACACAAATCCACTTATCAATACACAGTAAAATGTGCCAAAAGCATGATTAGCGTTCCTATGGAAGCCCAGTATTAATGTGAAATGATGTTTTGACCTATCACTAGGCCCTGCAGTGGGTATCAGGCTGTGCTGTTGTAAATCTACTGGGCCCCATGACAGGCGACACCATTCTCTAGCCCTGAACTAACATACATTTAAGCTGCCTTTAAAGTCTACTCTCAATAAAACAAAGAGCAGACACCTGGCAGCTCAATCACAAGAAAATATGTTTACATTTCTGCAAACCATAGACATGTTAAATTTGCACATTATTGTGTAAGGGATATGCTGAAACTTTACATTTCAGTGCTGTGGTTGTAGTGTGGTTAGGTTTAGGCACAAATATCACTTGGTTATAAAAAGTAATGATGTCTCTGTATATAATAACTGCTTTACGTAGCACTACCATTAACGGGTCACTAAAAAACACCCAAGTTTGGAGCCCACAAAGCAGATGGACACATACTGATGGACCCCTACAAAAACCCCAAATTAGGAGCCTAAAAAGCAGATGGAAACATACTGACTAGTTGCTAAAAAAAACCCAAAAAAACACCCATTTTAAGTCTAAAAAGCCGCTGGGAAGACAATGACAGATCACAACAAAACACCAGAGTTTGGAACCTAAAGAGCCGCTGGAAAAACCCAGACAGGTTGCTACAAAACAACCAAGTTTGGGGCGTAGAAGGCAGATTGAAATATACCGATGGGTTGCTACAAATCACCCAAGTCTGGAGCCTATAGAGCCCCTGGAAAAACACAGATATGTCATCACAAAGCATGCACGTTTGAAGCCTAACAAGTAGATGAAAACATACTGATGATTCACTACAAAACACCCACATTTGAGCCTAAAAAACAGATGGTTGATAAAAAAACACCCATTCTGAGACTAAAATGCAGCAGGAAAGATACTGACAGGTTGCTACAAAACTCCTAGTTTTGGAGCCGTAAAGCTGCTGGAAAAGCACAAACAGGTCACAACAAAACACCCAAGTTCGGAGCCTAAAAAGCAGATGGAAACATACAGATGGGTTGCTACAAAACACCCAAGTTCAGAGCCTAAAAAGCAGATGGAAACATACTGACTGGTTGCTACAAAACACCCAAGTTCGGAGCCTAAAAAGCAGATGGAAACATACTGACTGGTTGCTACAAAACACCCAAGTTGAGAGCCTAAAAAGAGGATAGAAACATACTGACGGGTCGCTACAAAAGTTTGGTGACTCAGTTAAACACAACCACTTTTGTTATTTCGTGATCTTGAACAGTTGTGTGCATATGGCTGCAGCTTGGCAGGCATTTTGCCTGGGTTAAATGCCATTCGCCATCCTCTCTACCTCCTTATTACAAAGTCAGCATATATATTACACGTTAATATGATACATATAAAACATGCAAATGTAACATATATCTGTGGCATGCAGAAACCTACAAGGCCAACTGAACCCGGCTTTATGTCTTCATTTTATCTGCCTATGCTTTACTGCCGTAACTGCCCCTAGTGCTTCGATCAGCAGTATAATTTTTATGCCATGGACTGCTCCAGTAGTCATCCCTACGTATTTAGCTCCACCAGTCTTACAGATAATAGTTATATCAGAAAACAAGTTTATTGACACACACACATGGAAAAGGACACATTTACACACTATTTTCCAGATTTTTGCTGTGTAACATTATCTTCTGCATCAAGATTGCCTTGCCACAGTTGATTTGTCATATAATGGTTGCCTTTTGATGTGAAAACATCATTGAGGAGGGGTGGAGTGAGGAGGAAAGTAAGGAAGGAAATTACTGAGGACTGGAGTAAGGGTTGGTGAAGAGTAAGAGATGGAAAAAGGATGATGAAATTGAAGAGAAAATAGAGGGAAGAGGGATGGAAGGAAATGGAGGAGGTGAGAGGGAAGGGGGGGATGGTGAGTGAGCTTAAGAGTGAGGGTGATGAGGAGGGAAGGAGTGGAGGAGGAGTGGGAAAGGGGTGGATGGATCAATGAAGAGAAGGAATCAGGAGGTGGTGATGATGGGCTGGAGCGCCGGCATGAAATCAGAGAGAGGATTGGAGCGCAGGAGAGAGGAAACGACCACATGTTGGTCTCCCTCTTTGATGTTAAATGAAATGATATTAATTAGAGCGAATCCCTCAGTGTGTCCTCCGGGCTCACATGGTTGGAGCAGACACACTGATCACAGCATCAGGCTTAACAGTATGTCATACATTATGCCGTTCTGTCCACCAACCCTCAGAATTAAAATGCGTATTCGTATTAGAGCAAGGGAAGTTTATACTGTACAGCACATTTTGTTTACATGATGCATTTAATATTAAATAGAAGACACACATAAAACATTAAGACCCAAGTAAAGAGGGCAGGAACCACTTTAAAATAAATCTAAAAAATGAAAACAGTCCAATGCCATCAATGCTGTACTGTGACCTAAACTGAAGGTCACTACTGCAAGTCTCTACATTATGTAGCCGTCACTACAGTCAAGGAGACATGTAATTTTGGTTGTTAGTATTCTTAATTTCTCCCCAATTTCCGATCATATTCATAGTGGAGCATGTGTGAATTTTAAGCTTTTTGGTGACTTTTCAGTGTAGAAGGTGCAACTATACTCTGTAACAGTGATGCTCCAAAAAAATGTGTCCTCTGATTCACAGATGTGTCTTTCACAATGGAAGTCTATGTGAACAAAGATCTCTGCGACCCAATGGCATTATGTGACAGACCTGGAATTTGTAATTTAATGGTTTGGCTACTTTGTCTCTGAAAAAAAATGACAATATTTTAGATCCATCAGCCAGCCATCACTACCACTGCTATTTTAGACATGCACTCTAAGGCCCCGATTATTATAGCAGCTGGAGATGCCTTTTTGTACTTGTTTTGAATGAGAATGAAGCCCTTTCGCTCGTGGTTTTTGTGCCGTGATATGCCTGAAGTTGAAAGACTTCAAATCACAGCAGAAAAGCACCCAACTTCATCTCTTTTTTTGTCACCTTTTTTCCCATTGTCCAGTCTGGTGATTTGAGAGGCGGGCCTTCTGTGGTGGTCACAACAACAAATTTACAGTTGGTAAACAACGGAGGAGAAACTGGTGGTAGCGGTTGCTGGATACCCAGAGCTATACAGCCCAGCAATAGACAGCAGATTGTCAAACTGCCCTGGGTCATCCTAAAATATGCTTGGAAATGGCCATCATGGAGGCGAAGCTCCTGGACCAACTGGTGGTACTCCCCATGATCCACCCTCTTTTTTAGTGTCTCATGTACCCACGCAGATCTCTGTTTCCCTGTGCCCAACAAACTATTTACTGACAGCCTCTCACCCTCAACCAGAGCTACAGCAACCCTCTGCCTTAATTTCTTGGGAAAATAACAGTAGATTGATTACACGGGAAGGTTGGTGTAAGGAGGTGATGGGGTGGTTTCCTAGCAACAGTAAAAGGCACAGCAGGCGTATTTTTACTAGTGTTGTTCAATTAACCACATCTGCATTTGTAAATGCATGCCTAAAATCTTTCACCAGTTAAAGAGTCCACTTGAACCCTCCTCCAGATTCTGAATCAAAATCATCTTGATTGCTTGATTTGAATCAAAAATGTTCCCTCTGAGTATCTACTAAAGCCTGAAACACTGATGAGGAAGTAGATCCAACCTTTTTAATGTTTTTCAAGATGAATATTTTTTAATTAGTCATGCATAAAATTGTTGTAAACTAGCATGATTTGACTCCCTGCAGTTGTTGCACATTTGTCTTTCTTTTCCACAGAGACGAGCTTTGACAATCTGGATCTTGTCGGCTCCGTTGCAGCGTGTTTCAAGGCTCAACTCATAAACAAACTTAGTGCAGGAAAGTGATTTAAGCGTTAAAAGTTCGGTTCATATCTCTGCTTGTCCTCATCTCACTAGCAGACAGATGACGAGACTTTTAATTATGTTTCCTTTAACACCGCACGACGCAGAGCATGGGGGGATAGAAGACAGCGAGTGACGACAACCAAGAGAAAGAGAGGAAAGACAGAGACAGGAAGAGAGGTTCAGGTTGTGTATAGAAGCTTTGACAATTTCACTCACGTAACATTCATGCAGATTAAGCGTGTTGAATTGAATTGAACTGACGGAGGGAGGTAGAGTGGGGTGAAGAGTGAGCGATACGAGAGAGTGCAAGACGAGATGAAAACAGTGATGAGAGAAAGATGGAGAGAGAGTATGTGACAGATGGAGAGACAGATGAAAAAAGTGAGATAAAGATGGAGAGAGTTTGAGAGATGCTGTACACTGATTACCATCATGTAGAGCAGCTTAGACAAGAGGACTCAGTGGAATTAAAGGCTTTCTGTGGAAAATAGCTTTGCCCTGTGGAATTACGGTTTAACATTCAGAAATGCCAGCCTCAACCTGTTTGTTACAGAGCTGCGCAGTGTGATAAGCCTTTTGATTTGACACAGTGTAAGTGCCCTCACTTATACCTGGTGTTAACATTCAGCCCATACACGAGTCTGGGTTAAGGCACATGGTTGTTTCACTGTGTATTAGACAGGAGCTAACAAACCTTGTCTGGGGTTTAGTTGATCTATAACCTTTACTACTTTTACCACGCAACTCCATCTCAAACGAAACAAAACAACAACAGGTGACTGACTTGTGAGACAATAATACCCAAAGATGCTGTGATGTAACAGCAGTACTGTGGCAAATGTTTGAGAAATATTTTGTCCCCAAAATTCACTTCAGATCACTTTCCATTATTGCAGGAATTGGGTTTTGTAGTAAATTGTTAAATACATCATTTGAAATTAGGATAAAATTACATTTGCAACATTTGTAAGCCATAAACAGTGCTTCACTGGAGCCTAACTGCATTGTTAAACAATCTATCACTGACGCAACAGTTGTTGTAAATGAACACATCATTGAGTTTAAAAGTTTGCTCTAAAACCAGTGTGTTTCACCAACCCGGTTGTGATGGGTGTCCTAAAGGTGCAGCTGTTCCAATCACAAATGTTGTGCTCAAATTGATTTGACAGCAAAAGCATATTTTTGGTTGTTATATAGTCCCTGATGAATTCCTACTGTCCATGCAAATAGCTGAAATTTGAGTAATATTGCATTTAATCTTGTTTAATATTTATTTTGCCACTTAGGGGGCACAACTCAGACCTGACATGACTAATTAAGATGGTTAATCTGTTGGAAAACAGTTGTGTGGTTAGAAAATAAGTAAACACGATGTGGTTTTTGCATTGCTTTGTTCTCCATTAACTTCTTTGAACAGAATCTGGCTCTTAAACTGCTAGATATTTTAATTTTCTTCACCAGCTATTCATTAGATTTGCCTGTGTGCAGTTTAATGCTGCAAACAAAGTACACTGTAAGCAGGGGCGTAGCACTTAATTCTGTGCCCTGTGCACTCCGGGCCCTGTGTCCCTTTGTTTTGAAAACTGTTTTACCTCAGTTTGCTTGATTTACTTTCCTTTCTCTCTTTTCTGTTTTTGAAACCCCGATATCTCTTTCTTGGGGATAAACATGACAGTGTACATTGCTGTTCCAGCAGCTAAGGCAGTCACTTACTAGCCTCTAGTTGCGTTAAGAGATGAATCCTAGTGGGCGGGTGGCCTAAACCATTTTGCTTTGTTTGTTTTTAAGGGGTGAGAAGAGCCTCAGGGAGCTTCTTTTTTCAGTACAAAGCAACGTTTAGTCTCTCTACCAATCTATATAATTTTTCTTTAATTCAAATAAACACAAGACGTTTGTGCTCTAGAAAAGGATCAGCACTCAGTGAATAACCTCCTAAGCCCTATGATAAGCTATTATGGCAAGGCTTAACTATACAGACCAGTGAGCAGTGATAACTAACATGTCTTTGGGGTCATCAGGTGGGAACCTCCTTTCACCAGTGTTTCATCTAGGTGGTCCCACAACACCTCCAGGAGGCTAGACAGTGATCTCTGGCGTCCCAGAGACACTCCCCTAATGCCAGCTCTCACTGCTCCCCGCACCAACCGAACAACCTCCTTTACCTTGGCTATACTACCACAGAGGAGGTAGACCCAGGGAGGGAAGCCTTGTTAGGCTATAACACCCCCCTGCCGGCTTAGGCTGTACAGTTTACCTCCCCAAGACCAGCCCTCACAACAATTTCTACCTTACCTATACTACCACAGAGGAGGTAGACCCAGGGAGAGTAACATAACACTCCCCCGCCGGGTTAGTCTTTACAGTCTACCTCCCCAAGATGAGCCCTTAAAAATTTTTTAATCCAGGCTTACCGTGCCCCTGATCATAGGCGTGAGTTTGTTTGCTGAAAACAGCTTCCTTCTGTTGCTGTTGAGAGCGCCTAACAAAAAAGTAAATGTCCTATAAAACCAAAACAATGAGCTAAAAGGGGCTCAAAAGCTCCAGAGCACTTTTCCAAGTAGCAAGTTGTATAACCAATTACTAATAAAATTTGACTAATAATATTACAGTAACATCAAGAACAAGTACTGTAAAACTTGAATTTGTAGCCTGGGCTATTATTTGCTTTAATAAATGAAATCAGCAGGCCTATATTTGGAATAGGCCTTGAATTTCTTTCACACAAAATGGTTTCAGATAATATATCAATTATGAAACACTCATTTAATCTAGCTCCAACAGACAGCTCATCAGAGAAAGAGTTACACCACTCGAGTATCATGGCACCATTGGTATCATTGATTCTTTTGATCTGAGGACCCTTACGGACTAAAGGGATATGCCTGTAATAACTTAGGGGCTAATCAAGGAACGGATACATTATTTGAGGCAGCCAACAACCCGGTTTTATACATCTGAAGAACTTATTTGAAAACAATGAACTGCTTGGTGTCCAGATCAGGAGTCTAATTGAGACAGGTGTTTATTTGTCAAAACGTAAAGCTACATGAGGCTAGTAACAGGGGCTGGGTGTTTAATTGGCTTTTAAGTTTTACAATAATTTGTCACAAGCTTACTTTTATCACCTCACTACTGATTTAAAACCCAACAGTCAATCACATCCAAGGTTCGTTTTAGTAATCCTCATGCATGCACATCACTGAGCAGTAAGCTAATTTGAAAGATGGAAATGATTACCATCAGTGGTTGGAAATGCTTCCATTACTTTGATTCTATCAGGAGGATGATGACAAGAACATAGTTGCTCCAGGTAGGGATACCAAGACTCAATCCATTGTGAAAAACACAACATCAACCATCCTATCTGAAACACTGACTATGACAGCACACCAACATGAAGCTCCAGGAAATACACTCCACCAAAGGTGAGCCCTCTGCAGCAATGGAGGAAGGCTGGTGTCCCACATTGGCTAAACAACCCATACTGGATTTTAATCATGGACAGCTGCAGGCTGCAAGCGACAAAGAACTAATGAAGCTTGTGTCTGGATGTGTGATAGATGAAATGCTGCGTATCTCTGACTGACTCTCCATCTTTAAGACAGATCCTTGAGAAAATATTAGTCACAGGCAACACATGACCCCCAGGTGAAAAATCATTTGCAAGGTATCTCGCCTTAGCTGCACTACCCTGAGGTTACCCTGACATTCACACAGAGGCACACCTGCGAAGTGTGAATTTTAAGGAGAAGGACATAATTACAAATTTGTGGGATGCAATGGAAAAGTAAAGTAAAGTGCTTACTTTATTTTTGAAAAAAAAAAAAAAAAGTAATGAGTAATAAACTGAGCATAGCATTTGTCCAGGTAGAACACGATGTCAAGCTCAGCTCATATCCTAGCTACATCAGCTGATCATCAACTCATGGGCGCATGGAAAGGCAGAGAGGTGTGCTCTCTCCGTCTTAAGGCTTTCCACGTAAGCGTGTGGAAGGGCAGAGAGGTGTGCTCTCTCTTCGCCTTATGTTGTCGATGTAGGTGTGTGGAAGAGGCTTTCTGCATAGGCCTAGGAAAGGCAGAGAGGCCCCAGGACAGAGCCATGCTGCCAAATATAATACTGCAAATGGAAAAACTTTTCTTTGACTAACGTGTTGCTGACTGAAATTTCATTTCATGAGTTAACGAGCCCAACACAAGTTGATTCCTTGTTAGAAAATATTGACGAGTGGATCTTTGGAATTTGGGACTCATTGTAATTCTTTAAGGAATTGAGGATTTGTCTCCTTTTTTCTCACTCCTCCTCAAACTCTGTTTCACACACATACACACACACACAGTGCATCCATTCACTGTCATCCACACTTGCCTCTCACACATAGTCATTATGTCACTCTGCTGCAAAGACCAACATTGCTTTCTCTCACACACACACACACACACAGACCCACACACTAATCTAATTGTATTTCAGCGGCTCCAGCAGAGTGTGAGTATAAATATTTGATGGGATCGGCGAGGGTGCTGAACGGGCGCTGGGACCCACTGACTCCTTTTCAGTCCCTGAGTCCAGAGAGCTGGCATGAACACCAGCCTGAGTCTGACCGCAAATCTCTGCTTTGGATCAATGAAGAGCAGCTTTACACACAGAACACACATAGACACACACACACACACGTTGGCTTACACACACTTTTTTTTTTATCCAGCTTTTCCATAGTCTTTGTCACAGTGGTTCAGATGGAGAGCAGAGGGGGTTATCAGGCTTCACCATCACTATTGATCACAGCCCAGAGAGCGTTAGACTTCATCCCCCTCTCTTCCCTCTCGCTTGCTCTCTCCTCCTCTTTTTCCACATCAGCTCTGCTTCTCTGAGTGACCTTGCCCTTTCTCTCTCCTTCTGTTCCTGCTTCACTTGCTGTATCTTGTAAAGAGAGTGAGCCTGAAACATCAAACGTGCAGCACTGCAACACAGCAAACCTGCAGTTTTTAGATTCACCTCTGAGCAGTGATTATATTTATACAATCGTAAAGGTTTAAGCAATAGAAAATCTTTAACTTGGCCTTGAACCTGGTTGTTTTTTTTTATTAACAATGGAGCATTGAGTCAGGTTTAAACTCAACAGTGAAAGAAAGAGATGAAGAATGAGGATGTGGGGTGTAAAGAATGGATTTTTTTTCTGACTTTTGTGTTTGAGTATTGCACATGTACTCAAGTCTCCCAAGACATTTTCATCAGGCTCAAGGCCTGGTTTTAGTCATCTCTCAGACTTTTTTCTTACACCAGTGTTTTCCACAGGTGTTTTAAATTACATGGAGTTATCCTCACAGTGATAGGTTTAAACTTTTGTACTGAATTTTATATATTCTTGCTTCTTTCATAATTAACACTTCAAGTTCAAGCTAAACAAAAGTGCTGAGAAAAGGGTGAATTTCTTAAACTACTCTGAAACTTGTTTAAAAGAAAACTGGATAGATAGCATGACCAGCAACAGTCAGCACATCTTAAAAACCAAATGAAATTGAAATGGAACTCTTATCAATGATACCTCGGGGGAAAAGACCACACAGTACTATCACACTAGCCTTAAATAAATAAAGTGACATTTAGGTTTGGCCGGCCATAAATACTTTATCTAAGTTGGCATTCAAAGCCCTTTTCCCACATGACCAGTATTCTAACCCCGAGACCTCATGTGATTATTAATAAGCTTGCAAATTCGCACATTCATGCTATTTTAACAGACAACTTGATTTTTTTTACGTCAAGATGGCATAATACAATCTCTCATGCACATGGGCATGGTTACTGTATGATAGGGGTGGGAATCAGCAGAGACCCCATAATACAATGTTATCACAATATTTAAGCCAAGATACAATTTGGTTTTGATTTTAAAAGTTTTGCAATATGCTGAGTATTGCGAAAACATGTAGTGCAATTTATTTCCCTTTTTAACTGCAAATTATGTTTAGGGATGCACAATAATATCAGCACATCATCGGTATGGGCTGATACTGGCTTCAAGATTAATTCTCAGAATCAGCCAACATGCTGATAATATCAGTGCATCATCGGTATCAGCCAATAGCAGCCGGCATTATAATGAACTATTTAAATCTGCCAATAGCATTTTCTTATTTTGCACAATAAATGAATATTACATACATTGAAAAGTATTGTATTTGATGACTCCGTCTGCTGGTAGGCCGTCATGATACAAGAGTACATAAGAGTATACATGCATAATATGATGTTAATTTCACTACAGAAGTGACTTGATGATCACTAAAATTGGGTAGGGACAAAAGTGGATATATTGATATCAGTAGCGGTTATCGCTCAAATGAGTTGTTACATATCAGCATATCGGTATTTTGGCATATCCGATTTCAGAAAAAAAAATCCATTATCATGCATCCCTAATTATGTTCCCAAACGAAAACTTTGTCAACGTCTATTTTAACTAAGAAGAAAGTTTTCAGTGTGTTCATCTCACTTTAGTCGTCTTCATTGCTGCAGATTTGCTGATATTTGATATGCCAATATATAACAACTTTGGCCAGTAGCAATATTTGGTAACACTTTACTTGAAGGTATCTCCATAAGAGTGACGTGACATTGTCATAACTATGACATGACACGGTCGTGAACTTGTCATAAACATTATGTACATGTCATAAACATTTATGACTTCTGTCATTAAGTGTCATTCGTTTTTTGTAATGACAAGTTGACATTGTTTGGGTTGTCTTGATTATGACAAGTTGACATTAATTAAAGTAACATTACCAGAAGTTGTCTTTGTCATGACAAGTTGACATTAAATGTGTTTGGGCTGTCTTGATTATGACAACTTGACATTAATCAAAGTGACATTAGCAGAAGTTGTCTTTGTCATGACAAGTTGACATTAAGTTTGTTTGGGATGTCCTCATAATGACACCTTGACATTAACCAGGATGACATTACAAGAAGATGTCTTTGTCATAACAACTTGACATTAACAAGAAATGCACCTCTTTTTGTGTTTATGACAAGCTGACATAATGATCATTATTGTCATGACAAAGATATCTTCTGGTAATTTCATCCTGGTTAATGTCAAGTTGTCATAATAAGGACATCCCATCTTTTTCAGCTTCTTTTTTTTCCTGTTAGTTTGGTGTGGCAAGTGGCTATAAATACTACAATACCCATGGGCCTTGGCTGTCATTGCTATTGACAAAATGCCGGTCAGAGGCGCAAATTAGAGCTGTAGTGTATTCCAAACACGTCACTGTTGCACTTAGGGATGAAACAAAGAGCCACAGTTGCAAAATGCATCCAAATATTACAAATAATCCAAAAGCAAATTCATTTGAGCTGCAGACTGTATTGTCAGCATATTTGCAGCTTGTTGATCAGATTTTTTTTCCTTTTTTCTAAAAGGCACTTACTTACAAATTTACACTTATCTTGTACTATCTTTCTTTTTTCTTTGTCAAACATCCAGATATTATTTAATACAGATCATCTTTTGTTCTGATGATTCAACCATAAGAGTTTCATCCAATCTGTGGAAGTACTCCAACTGTGAGTCATCTAACATTCACAGTGTGGAGAAAATGAATGGGACTTCTAACACTGAACCAGGGCTGTGCCAAAAAGCTTCTCCTACTTTGGAGCTCTATACAATTGGTACTCGCTTTGGTTACAGTATGTCACATCTTAGTGATAACAAAGTAAAGTCTTCAGGATGTTTAGGTATGACTAAATCACACAAAGTTCCATGATAATACTTGTCCTGTGTGAATACGGCTGAGTGATACTGAGAAAATCAAATATCATGATATTTTCAACTAAATACCTCAGTCTTGATATTGCAACAATATTCTAGGGTTGACTGTCGGTGCATCATGGTCTTACTCCTGAAGTTGCTGAATACTGGTGATTGGGCAGTGACTTTCAATGTCAGACACTGGCGAAAAAGCTGTCCTTTCATGTCATCATGATATGTGGCTGGTCCCCATTGTTGTGTAATGGCACCAAACGGCGTCAGGGGGAATTGCGGCCAGGCAACAACATAAGTTAAGAGGGTGAAAGTCCGAGCAGGGCGGACGGAAGGGGTGGTGGATAATGACTAAGTGGTTAAAGGTAAACAATAAAACAGAAGTTCAGAAAATTACATACATTTACTGTAATGCAGTCTTTAAAAACAGAAGACATCACACAATATCACAATATCCAACATCTAAGGCAATGTCTAGTCTCATATCAGGGTATTGATATATAAGTAATATGATATATTGCTTGGCCCTATGTGTGAATCATAATTATAATCATAATTAATGAATGTAGCCTCCATGATGTCACCCATTGGTTTGTGGACTCTGGCTTTGAAGCCTCAAGTTTGGCATTTCGGCCATTGCCATCTTGGTATTTTGGAGCCAGAAGTGACCACGATTGGACAAGAGGGTGGAGCTATTTAGGAGCGAGGCATGGATCTGACTCATAGACTGTGGTGACGCCTTACTCAAAGCCTTGCCCTTAATTGTGCGTAACTTTAAGCCGTAATAAAATATAAATGGGTGTGTTATATAGCAATCCACAGTGTTTAAGTTGACCAAAACCTTTTTTATACGAGGGTTAGACTGTAAACATCTTTATATCTGCTGTGAAGCTGGGCATTTTACCAAGGGGGTCTATAGGGATTGAATTACTTTTGGACCCAGCCTTAAGTGACCATTCAAGGAAATGCAGTTCAGTCAGGACCACTTTAGTCAAAGAAAACTTTTATTTACTTTATTTTCATTTACAGTATTATATTTGGCAGTATGGCTCTGTTCTGGGGCCTCCCTGCCCTTCCCAGGACCTATGCAGAAAGCCCAAGGCGAAGAGAGCACACCCCTCTGCCCTTTCATGCTCCTACATGGAACACCTAAAGCCTAGAGAGCGGAACTCTCTGCCCTTCCATGTGCATATGTGGAAAGCCTTAAAGCAGAGAGATCACACCTCTCTGCCCTTCCACGTGGATACAAGAAAAGCTTGAGGCAGGGAGAGCAGCAGCAAAGACCCCCCAGGAACAGAACAGAGCAGCATCAATGACAAACACAAATGACATTGATAGGTCAGACACAGCTTGAAAAGGAGGAGCTGGAGTGGAGGTGGGTTGCAAAGCAACTTGCAGAGGGAGCAGCAACAGTAGGCAGGCCAGAGCAGTTTAAATAGAGCACCCTGAATAAGATTAGCCAATTGGTTGCATAGGAAGGAACCATGTGATCTATCAGTTGACTCATTCATTAATCAGCTGTTCCATCAGCTATGCTCAATTTTTGGCACTTCTGCATTTGCTTCATTTTTCAGCCCTGGAGGTTGCTGCTCGGTGTAAATGGGATTCAATATAAGCTTTACCTCCCATATATTAGGAGGTGGAATTACAAGAGTATCAAGGTAGTTAAGGTTTTAGCTCAGTTCTTCTAATGGGTTAATAGTGGCTGTCCTTAAACTATTGTGTTTTGTTGGTTGTGTTACCAAAATGCTATCTTACTCTCAAGTCAGTTACAGCTCAGTATCCTCAGTGTTCTCAGTGATAACACTGCAGCTTTGTTTGCAACCATATTGTATAATGTGTTATGTTTGGACTTGTCCAGCCAAGTGGGCTAACAGGCTGGAGTTAGCAGCAGAGAAACTCCACTGGCCTCAAGCCATCTTGTTGATAGTACTTTATACAGTGTGACTAGCTGGCAGAATCTGACCGCTAATAGCTCAGACAATTTCATGACTGTGTTTTCAGTTGGAACACATTTTACACTGTGGAATAAATCTATTTTCTGCTCTTTTCATTGGGTCTTAAAAAACTGTATTTCCATGTATATCTCTTCCTCCCAGGTTGGGTCCTTCTTCATGATTAACCTGTGCCTCGTGGTAATCGCCACCCAGTTCTCAGAAACAAAGCAGAGGGAGCACCAGCTGATGCAGGAGCAGCGAGCACAGTGTTCGTCCTCCTCCACCCTGGCCAGTGAGCCCGGGGACTGCTATGAGGAACTCTTCCAGCTGGTATGTCACATCCTCCGCAAGGCCAGGAGACAAACTGTTGTCCTTTTCAACACCCTGCGGGGGAAACCGCGCGGCTTTCGAGGGGTCGGAAGAGGAAGAGGAGGTGAAGAATGGAGGAACAGGAAAACCAATGGGAAGGGAGGACGTGAGAGGAGAGCAGTGACGAGGCACGGTATGTAGCTTAAAAAATATGCAGTAGTATTTAGATGCATGCTTTATTAGCTGACCCTTTAACACCCTCTATTTGCAACATTTCAGGTCCACCCTGTCCCCACCATAGCAGACCTGACCATGCATCACCCGTGGCCCTCACCGCCACGTCTGCCACCGATGGCTGCCCTCAGTGTGCCGCAGCCCTGTCGCTCGCTGATGGGGTGGGACCAGCTCGCAGTGCAGTAAATGACGAAGCAGAAGAAGGAGCTGTAGAGGAAACGGACAGGGAAGGGGGACAATCTGGTGGTAAGGAGAAGGGCGAGAATGACAAGGAAGGAGCAGGGAGCCATGGAGGCTGTCTTCCTAAGAAGGGATGCAGGGAGATATGGCATGACATCAGGATGAAGCTGTGGGGAATCGTGGAGAGCAAGTACTTCAACCGAGGCATCATGATCGCCATCCTGATCAACACCATAAGCATGGGCATAGAGCACCACGAGCAGGTACAGACAGCTGCAGCTCGCCTCTGTGTTGCAGAACTAAAGTGCTTCTCTTGGTCTTTTTGTTGCACTTTAGTTTCTCACCTCTTTTAGTCATTCTCTCATTTCTGCAAAATTTGTGTCATCTTCTCCTCTTTCTCTCTCAATATGTCTCTTTTCCACAGTTGCCTGTCTATTCATCAGTTTAATTAAATGTTTCCAGCACTTCAGATGTGTTCACACTCACGAGGCACACATTGTTGTCAATATTGATATCTTGGCACACAGCGAGTATTCTGCAGGCTCTGCTCAACTCATGCAGTAAAACTGAACACCAAATTTTAAGTAGCAGTTCTAAATGTTCCTAAAAAATTGTCAAGCACAGTCTCCCAGAAATATTTAACCCACTGTCTCCTATGCGTGTTTCATTGTACTATTAAATATCACCTTGGGATTTTGTGGTGGAACAGGAAGGGACAAAATAAAGCCAAAATCCTAACCGTGAGCCATGACGCAAAAGGATTATCGCCAACATCAATCCAACTGTAAGAAAATATATGTGCAAACTGATTTTAACAAATCTTTGAAAGGGAAAATTCAGCATCTTTTATGAGGATGTCCAAACAGTAAATAGTAGTACAAATAGTAAATGTAACCAATTGAAGCAATAAATTCCTCAGTGCATACTGTACTGACAGAGAAAGCTGAGTTCTGCTCATAGAGCCATGGCAGCAGTGCCTACAAGTATCAGGATGCATTGTGAGCAAGCTTCAAAACATAGCAGTAAGTGACAAAAACAATCACTCAGTGGTCATCTGCTCTCTCAACCCTGCTGGTCTTTTCAGTTTATCTTCAGGATCAGAAGAAGGTTTCCAGCACACTTCTGTCCAAGTGTGGAGGGGAACTTTCATGCATAGTAACACACACACAGGCTTTCTCAGGGTTGGCGTCTGCGAGAACATCCAACAAAACTTCCCACGCTGAAATTCACTGTTCCAGAATGATTCAGTTGCCGTTGGCATCAGAGGGCAGTTTGAGCAAAGGAACCACTGCCTTGCACGGCTAACGCAGCCGCAGCCTCGTCCTCTCTGCTGCATTTCTTCCGGTGTATATTCTGATACAGTTGAATAACAGAGTCAGCCAAAACACTGTATCTTCATCCATATCATCCTCTATGATCATATTTTGGGATGCCAGTTTCACTGTTGGAACAAAGCTACTTTACAAAGAGCAAAGAGAACAAGAAAATGATGCTTTTCAGCTGCATCTAGAGCACGCCCCCTGACTAACTAGAGGCTGAGGCTAGGAATTCAAGCTGAAATAGCCTGGAGTTCTACCTGCCTCCAACTACGTCACTGTCACGTTAAATGACACCAGTGGATGCAGAAATAACAACAGATTTTTCAGCGGTGAACTAAGCTCTCTTCGTCAGTGTAACACGTATTGAGGAATTCATTGCTTTAAAAGACTATATTTACCATCAACACTGAAAAAAAAAAAAAAAAAGGCAAACTTTGGGTAAACTTCACAGGAAACAGATTCCTGACATGGATTTTTGTAAAAATAAAATGATCAATAAAATAATACATAATCATCAGCGTAGCCAAACGCCTGTTAGACATCCAAAAGATAACCAGGGAAACTTGTCTCATAATTAAAGGAAACAGATTATTCAAGTTTTTTGTGTTTGTCAACATATCCAGCAAAACACCAAAACAAACAATGGGTTAGCCTACCGTAAATTGCCAAATAATAGCCGGGTTTCAAATAACCGCAGGGTCCCCTTTAAACGCCGGGTGCAGGTGTATATTTTGATAAATAACCGCTGGTTCCAAATAAACACCAGGTCTAATTTATTTATTTTTTTAAAACAAAGAAGAAGACATTGACCGCTGACACTGCACGTTTTTCTTCTTCGCGCTTTTTTCACGTAGGCTATTGTGCTTGCTTTCTGTCAATATCACATCGATGATCGCCATGGCTCTGGTGCAGCAAAAAAAAATTAAAAAGTACGACGTGAAATTCAAACTTTCTGTCATAAAATATGCAGAGGAAAACTCGGGAGAAGCCGCCGCTAGACGTTTCTCTGTCGATCCCAAGAGAGTGAGAGATTGGCGAAAAAATAAAACTGAGCTTCAGCGTCTGTCCGAGGAGGATAGCAAAAGGGCCAGGCTGCCTGGTGGAGGTAGGAAGAAAGCTTCCGAGGAGCTTGAGATAAACATGCGGGAATGGGTTATCGGCAAACGGGCACGCCACGAGAGAGTGTCCCGTAAAATGATCCGGGCGATGGTGAAACAAATGTACGCCACCGTGAGTGACAGCAGAGATGAGGAGTTTGCAGCCAGTGCTGGATGGCTAAATCGTTTCCTCCGCCGCAACAACTTCACTTGCAGAAGACGTACAACTATGGCCCAAAAGGATGCCAGAGAATTCACCAAGAAGCTGGTGAAGATTGTGACATTTTCATCCCGGATGATTGAAACAAAGAAGATACCGGACAGAGACATCATAGCTATGGATGAAACTGCGGTGTGGTTTGACATGGTCGGGTCCACTACTGTGGAGACACGCAGGGCCCGCAGTGTCCCTTTGAAAACTACAGGCCACGAGAAGAGCCACCTGACTGTTGTTCTGGCAGCAAAAGCGGACGGGACCAAACTGAAACCTTTTGTGGTTTTCAAAGGAGGTGTCAGGGAAGTCAAGGCGATGCAAAGTATTGGTGGAGTGGTGATAGCATCCTCTAAAAACGGCTGGATGAATGACAACCTCACTGCAGATTGGCTGCAGAAAGTTGTGGGGAAATTCAACTTTGGCTCTCGTCTCCTCGTCTGGGATTCCTACCGATGCCACATCAGCCAGGCCACTAAAGAGGAGCTCAAGCGGGGCTACAAGATAACTATGGCTGTGATACCGGGAGGATGTACAAAATACATCCAGGCACCTGACGTTGTTTGGAATCAGCCGTTCAAAGCCAGTCTGCACGAGTCATATGACAGCTGGGTGGCCGGTGACGCGGACAAAACCTACACCGCTGGAGGAAACATGAGAGCCCCAGCTCGCCGCCTACTTGTCGCCTGGGTGCTTAAAGCTTGGGAGGAGTTGGACATGGAGGTGGTGAAAAAATCCTTCAAGGTGATTGTGTGTGTGAGTTTCTCTGTTTGTAAATGAAAGAGAGAGAGAGAGAGTCTGTTTGTGTGTGTGTGTGTGTGTGTGGGCGAGAGAGAGAGAGAGAGAGAGAGAGAGAGAGTCTGTTTGTGTGTGTGTGAGAGAGTAACAGCACCATAAATGTTATAATTATTTTAATATACGTTTTTGGAATATTGTGCTTTAAGGTGTGTGGCCTGACAGTGGCAAGTGATGGCAGTGAGGACCATTTGATCCACTGCTTCAAAGAAGGAGAGCCATGTGCTGCAGGGAGAGAGATGTTGGCTCAGGCCAGACAAGGAGAGCAGGAGGATGATGGAGAAGCTGAGCAGCAGGAGGAAGATGAGGGTGAAGAGTTTGTAAACGAACTGGTAGTTGAGGATGATGATGATGATGAGGAGGAGGAGGAGGAGGTGGATGCTGATGAGGAGGATAAGTGAGAGGATGGACATAGACTTGGTCTTACAACATTTTTTTAGACTTTGATCTGAGATATCCAGAGGCAGCAGGACAGTGATTGTGGAACTGACTCAAAATAAACAAAGCCTGTGTTCTTGGTAATAAAGGAACATGTCACCCAATAAAATAGTGTGGCTCATGACAAGTTTTTTTTTATAGTTTTTGGACAACAGTGGAGCCTGTATGGACAACCCAGTCTCACTCCCAAGTCATCGAAATCCAGTGCAAGGGCAGTGATTTGCGTCGTCAGACACAGATGAAAAAAGCCGTCCTTCAACATTGGCATAACATGGCCGGTCACCATTTTGGGTTAATGGCGTCCGGGGGTAAATGCAGTGGAACAAGAGCAAAAGTTAACGTGGCAAAAGTCTGAGTGGGGTGGATGGGTCCAATCAACATCGACTTTCGGCTGGGAGAGCGGTATTTGCATCCCTGTTCTTTTTTCCTAAACTCAAACATGTGCGTTTGTTGTTGAAGGAAAAACACTGATATGTGACGAGGGCAGGGTGAGAATGTGTTGGTGAGAATGTTGGACCCTATAGCATAAAGAAGTAGATTTAAGTCAGGCTTTACCCACACAGGCAACACTTTTAGTGGGATCAATTCACTGTTGGATGTAGTTGAACTTGTTGTGAATATTTTACAAGATTGTCTGCTGTGATGTGTTTGGTTGGCTGAAAACCATGAAACGTTTGACTTCCATGGTCATCAGTTTTGTGATTTTACTCTATCAACAGCTCTTCACACTGCTAAGTGGAAAAATAGTGAGAGCATAAATGTAAATATTCTTAGATTCCCAAGCTTTTACAGCTTTTAGTTGTAAGACACAAATCTAGTAATGCTTGGAGGGAAGTTGTATCCATTTGTGATAATGTTGGGATGAATGTGAACTTGTCTTGTTATCTTCAGCTATTGCTACCCAATTAGGATGTACCAGCATGCTAGCAATGTACATTTATGAATGGGGGAAATCCATAGCAGTTAAAAATAAAGGATTTGTTGTTGTTTAGTATTTTGTAGATGCTTGAGCTGCTCTCTCTCTCTCGTTGCTTGGAGTTATTTTAGAGCGAACTGACAACCATGTTGCTTGCAGTGTGAGTCCACAGTCTCTTCCAGTGTCTCCCCTGTCACTCAATGTCCACACTCCTCCGCAATTTAAACTTCTCTGTATGCTCTCTCCAGCAAATCCATCTCTCTTTTTTATATGCCTTTTCCTCCATCTGCCTTCATAACGCCTGTATAATCTGATTCCACAGCCAACAGGATAGATATGTTTGCACTCAGGTTAGGCAGCGGGGATATAGGTAAGGCCCCCGGAACATGATTTCACTTTTGGTTTAGATCAAACTCATCAGGATCTCCAAGCATTACGAAACGTTGCCTCGTGCTTTCTTTCAACTTTATCTTATTTTTTCCAGTTTCCTGTCTCTTTCCATCGCTCTGCTTTGTGCATTCTTTGTCTTCCTATCAATATTTCTTGCTCTCGCTATACCATCGCCCACTGACGCCTGCCACCGCCGCAGTGGTGGGTCGTCTCTCATCTCAGGGGTGGCTAAAAATAGAGAGAGACAGAGCGAGAGAGGCAGAGGGAGACTTTGCTCCTTTAATGTGGAGGAAATAGTGAGCGTCTGTGGTTCCGCCGCCTGTTTAGCAAACTGGAGTCATGCCTCCCCGTGTTTGAACAGTGGTATCAGAGGCTTAATCTGTCTCATCTCTCTGATCCTCGCCCGGTAGAGAGACGCTTCCACCTGTCCTGCTACACCTGTGGTCCATCTTTATGTCTGTGTGGAAACAGCAGATAAGCAGTGTGGGGAAATGCCAGCCAAATACATACCAAACAACTTGCTTTGCATTTACTCATTACATGTTTGAATATTTATTCTTTGCTACTGAAAATTTAGACAATAAATTAGTTATTTGGAACATGATTTGATGATCCAAAACCCAAAACACAAGATCAAAAGTGTAGAGGAATGCATTATCTGCTCTAATTGCTATATTTATTTGCTCAAATATGAGCTACAGGTGTTACATGTTTTTATAACTTGCATATTATACTACTGACAGTAGTAGCCAAATGCGTCCTTGTAGTCCCCATATAATCAAAAATATAGTTTTTGTCATAGTTTTCCAGTGCTGTGTCCCTGTGTTGGTTGTTCATTTGTCTCTTGTTATACAGTGCCCTCCAAAAGTATTGGAACAGTGAGGGCAATTCGTTTACTTTTGTTGTAGACTGAAAACATTTGGGTTTGACATCAAAAGATGAATATGGGACAAGAGATCAACATTTCAGCTTTTATTTCCAGGTATTTACATCTGGATCTGATACACAACTTAGAAGATAGCATTATTTGTAATGGAACACAAAATTTTTAGGTGAGCAAAAGTATTGGAACATATAAACTTAAAATAGATTAAAGTGAATGAGACTTAATATTTAGTTGCAAATCCTTTGCTTTCAATAACTGCATCAAGCCCGTGACCCATTGACATCACCAAACTTTTGCATTCTTCTTTTGTGATGCTTTTCCAGGCTTTCACCGCAGCCTCTTTCAGTTGTTGTTTGTTTTGGGGGGTTACTCCCTTCAGTCTCCTCTTCAGCAGGTAAAATGCATGCTCTATTGGGTTTAAGTCTGGAGACTGACTTGGCCAGTCTAAAACCTTCCACTTCTTGCCCCTGATGAACTCCTTTGTTGTTTTGGCAGTGTGTTTTGGGTCATTATCTTGCTGCATGATGAAGGATCTCCCAATCAGTTTGGTTGCATCTTTCTTTAAATTAGCAGACAAAATGTTTCTGTAGACTTCTGAGTTGATTTTGCTGCTGCCATCATCTGTTACATCATCAATGAAGATGAAAGAGCCCGTCCCAGAAGAAGCCATGCAAGCCCAAGCCATGACATTACCTCCACTGTGTTTCACAGATGAGCTTGTATGTTTGGGATCATGAGCAGATCCTTTCTTTCTCCAAACTTTCGCCTTTCCATCACTTTGGAAAAAGTTAATCTTTGTCTCATCAGTCCATAAAACTTTTTCCCAGAATTTTTGAGGCTCATCTCTGTACCTTTTGGCAAATTCCAGCCTGGCCTTCCTATTCTTCTTGCTAATGAGTGGTTTGCATCTTCTGGTGTAGCCTCTGTACTTTTGTTCATGAAGTCTTCTGCGAACAGTAGATTGGGATACCTTCACTCCTGCCCTCTGGAGGTTGTTGCTGATGTCACTGACAGTTGTTTTAGGGTCTTTCTTTACAGCTCTCACAATGTTTCTGTCATCAACTACTGATGTTTTCCTTGGTCTACCTGTTCGACGTCTGTTGCTTAGTACACCAGTGGTTTCTTTCTTCTTCAGGACATTCCAAATGGTTGTACTGGCTATGGCCAATGTTTGTGCAATGGCTCTGATTGATTGTCCATCTTCTCTCAGATTCACAATTGCTTCTTTTTCACCCATAGACAGCTCTCTGGTTTTCATGTTGGTTCCACCTCTAAATGCAGTCTGCACAGGCAAAACCTATCGTACCCAATCTGAAACTGAGCTCAGACATTCAGTGCTATTTATTGTTTGAATAATCAATGTAATTGGGAGACACCTGGGCAACAAAACACACCTGTCAGTCACATGTTCCAATATTTTTGCTCTCATGAAAAATGGGTGGGTTCAAACAAAAGGTGCTATCTTCTAAGTTGTGTATCAGATCCAGATGTAAATACCTGGAAATAAAAGCTGAAATATTGATCTCTTGTCCCATATTCATCTTTTGATGTCAAACCCAAATATTTTCAGTCTACAACAAAAATAAAGGAATTGGCCTCACTGTTCCAATACTTTTGGAGGGCACTGTATGCCAAATACAGTACAGGCCAAAAGTTTGGACACACCTTCTCATTCAATGCGTTTTCTTTATTTTCATGACTATTTACATTGTAGATTCTCACTGAAGGCATCAAAACTATGAATGAACACATGTGGAGTTATGTACTTAACAAAAAAAGGTGAAATAACTGAAAACATGTTTTATATTCTGGTTTCTTCAAAATAGCCACCCTTTGCTCTGATTACTGCTTTACACACTCTTGGCATTCTCTCCATGAGCTTCAAGAGGTAGTCACCTGAAATGGTTTTCCAACAGTCTTGAAGGAGTTCCCAGAGGTGTTTAGCACTTGTTGGCCCCTTTGCCTTCACTCTGCGGTCCAGCTCACCCCAAACCATCTGGATTGGGTTCAGGTCTGGTGACTGTGGAGGCCAGGTCATCTGCCGCAGCACTCCATCACTCTCCTTCTTGGTCAAATAGCCCTTACACAGCCTGGAGGTGTGTTTGGGGTCATTGTCCTGTTGAAAAATAAATGATCGTCCAACTAAACGCAAACTGGATGGGATGGCATGCCGCTGCAGGATGCTGTGGTAGCCATGCTGGTTCAGTGTGCCTTCAATTTTGAATAAATCCCCAACAGTGTCACCAGCAAAACACCCCCACACCATCACACCTCCTCCTCCATGCTTCACAGTGGGAACCAGGCATGTGGAATCCATCCGTTCACCTTTTCTGCGTCTCACAAAGACACAGCGGTTGGAACCAAAGATCTCAAATTTGGACTCATCAGACCAAAGCACAGATTTCCACTGGTCTAATGTCCATTCCTTGTGTTTCTTGGCCCAAACAAATCTCTTCTGCTTGTTGCCTCTCCTTAGCAGTGGTTTCCTAGCAGCTATTTGACCATGAAGGCCTGATTCACGCAGTCTCCTCTTAACAGTTGTTCTAGAGATGGGTCTGCTGCCAGAACTCTGTGTGGCATTCATCTGGTCTCTGATCTGAGCTGCTGTTAACTTGCGATTTCTGAGGCTGGTGACTCGGATGAACTTATCCTCAGAAGCAGAGGTGACTCTTGGTCTTCCTTTCCTGGGTCGGTCCTCATGTGTGCCAGTTTCGTTGTAGCGCTTGGTTTTTGCGACTCCACTTGGGGACACATTTAAAGTTTTTGCAATTTTCCGGACTGACTGACCTTCATTTCTTAAAGTAATGATGGCCACTCGTTTTTCTTTAGTTAGCTGATTGGTTCTTGCCATAATATGAATTTTAACAGTTGTCCAATAGGGCTGTTGGCTGTGTATTAACCTGACTTCTGCACAACACAACTGATGGTCCCAACCCCATTGATAAAGCAAGAAATTCCACTAATTAACCCTGATAAGGCACACCTGTGAAGTGGAAACCATTTCAGGTGACTACCTCTTGAAGCTCATCGAGAGAATGCCAAGAGTGTGCAAAGCAGTAATCAGAGCAAAGGGTGGCTATTTTGAAGAAACTAGAATATAAAACATGTTTTCAGTTATTTCACCTTTTTTTGTTAAGTACATAACTCCACGTGTTCATTCATAGTTTTGATGCCTTCAGTGAGAATCTACAATGTAAATAGTCATGAAAATAAAGAAAACGCATTGAATGAGAAGGTGTGTCCAACCTTTTGGCCTGTACTGTATATGTTGAAAAAAAAATCAGTATTAGAGTATTTTTGACATCAAAAGGCTTTTATCGTTCTGTAAAACCAGGTAAAACATTTTTCAATTGTTTGATGACTCATCCTGTGCCCAGGGGTGTTTATAAAAGTTTATAAATCTTCTAATCTAAGACTTTTGACGAGTCGCTAGCTACACCGCTCATTTACAGCTGCACTTGAGCTAGATTGTTTTGGTGTGAGTGGCCGAACGATGGACATATCAGCCGTAGATGGCGTGCTGCTTGTGATGCTCAAAGCGGCGAAAAAACTGCTCTTGAAAAACTAATTTAAACTCGCAGCCAATGTCTCTTTCAAGAAATCATAACCCAGTTAATTAAGATAATCCACAGACTTTGTTGTGAGCTGTTTTATGTAGGAACTAGTTTTTCCTACCAAACAACACCCTCCAACCATATCACTGTGCAGAAGGAAGCGTGCATCTACGTCAGAATGGCTAGTCCATCATAATCCAAGTGCACTGAAACCGCAGCATGTAAAACTGACTTGAAAAGACGCAGTTTACTCCACTTTCACAGCATAATTTCTCACCGTGGTCAGTTAGCCTACCCTGCAGGCGTGCTGTGTTTACATGGCAACTCACGCAAGACTAGCTGATGGCTAGGGGTGGTGCTAGTTCTCAGGGTAGGCTAACTGACCATGGTGAGAAATTATGCTATGAAAGTGGAGTAAACTGCGTCTTTTCAAGTCAGTTTTGCATACCGCGGCTTCAGGGCACTCTCACACTGTCAAAAGCACGATGAGTAGATGCACGCTTCCTTCTGCATGGTGATACTTTTGGCAGGTAAAGTTTGGTCGAAGAAAATACATAGTTCATACATGAAACTGCTCACAAGGTCTGTGGATTATTTTGAGTAACCTGGTCAATGGGACATTGCTATTGAGTTTTTCAAATGTATTGTGTTTGTTGTTTGTTTGTTTGTTTGTTTTTGGCAATATGTGCACCACAAGCCAAGTGCCATCTAATCCCATCATACTGAAGAGACGGCAGACATCTATTTGGCCAATATCTTCAACAACTCACACTTTAACAATCTGGATTAATAAATTAACAGGACACATAAGAGGAAAAATATGTATTTTTGATTATGGGGTGGACTGTCCCTTTAAAGAAGTTAGCCAGAGGCAGCATTTTTCAACCAACTCGTGGGGCTAACCTTAAGTTCATTAGCTCGGTAGCTACAGCAGATAAACAAGTTGTGATTTCACCCACAAAATTACCAATCGCCGGCCAGAATTTAGAAGTCTGTCTTTGTCCATCTCTGATGTGAAAGACCCATTGTTTCAAAGATAACTATGCATTTCTAGTAGTCAATCTACCATTGTTTTCTTTACATGCTAAGTAAGAATCGAAAGCAGGTGTAGCAATAGAAATTAATGGGGCATGGACTAAGTAAACAGTTGGGTATTTGCAATGATGGCAGGTGTGCAGATGACTTGATTTCCTTTCATTTACATTAATACAGTAATACTTTTTAAACTGGACCTAGTTGTAAATGTCAAAAGATAACATCTTGGTTTAAATGAATTCCATCAGTGCCAAGTGCAACTTGAATTGCTCTTGACATCACAAATATGATAATAATTGTTGTGATAGAGTCATCAGACCACTCAGTCATCATCTTGGAAGGGACATTAGATACAATGACATCATGCACATTACTGAAAATACAAGGCAATATTCCCCATTGAGCAGGATAGATTGCTCGACTGAGGAGACACTTCAGAGACTTTAACAGCTGTTTGGGAATTAATAATGCAGCAGCGAGATGGGCACTTTGAAGATTTGACAGGGATGGATGGAGATCAAACAACACCGCTGAATGATTGTCTTCCTCTGCCAAAATGTCAAGATTAAAACCCAAGGAAATTACCAGATTGATGTTGCAGGAGCAGCCACGGCCACATCTGAAATATTCAGTAACACCCACATACTTACTTTCAAATATTTGGGGGGATTGCTGTCACATGCAAATTAAAATCACAGCAGAAACCAAACCTGTTTGGTAATCAAAAGCAAAAGTGGGTCAGAAAATTCAAAAATAAAATCATAATTGGGTTTTGGAGGACAATGAATCAATCCGCATGAAACAGTTGGATGTCTTAGAATAGAAAATGAGAGCAACCGAGCCACTGAAACACTGCATCTAAAATTTGTGTTGTGAATGAATGCAACATTCTAACCCTACCTGAGGATTAAGAATCAATAGGCAGCGGGACAAGCCTTAACAAGATGGATATCTGCATTAACCAAAGTGGCGGTTGAAACATGAAAAGGCTCTTATTAACGAGATTTTATCTTTCTCCACATCAAACGTGCCAACATGAAGAGACATTTAGGTTTGTTATGATTTCCATTATCACATTACTGATATTTATACATGATACCACAGATGCAGCTGTGGGTTGTTAACCATCATGAGACAGGTGAAGAGGTGTTGCACTAACAGGAGTCGGACTCGCTGTGTATCAGATGCTAAAAGCATTCGAGTAGTAAAAGGCTGAACTTGTTGCAAAAAGTCATGAAACTGCCCTATGGGATGTATGTATGACTAAACAACAAAATAGGGTTGTTGTTGAATAAAAAAATGATCTGTGTGTGTTTTCTGATCTGGTTATGTTTAAAGCCAACTACTTGGTTAAGGTAAGGGAAAGGTCCCAGTCATGGTTAAAAGGAACCAACATGCACTGTGGTGTCAAAGTCAAACACTATCCACCACAACCTCCTGTGTAGCTGCAACACTCCTGCTGTGTCGCAGGGCATCATATAATTTAGTAAGTGCCAAATAACAGGTGTAGTACAAAGCTGACTCGTCATACACACAGAGGAAATTGTAAGGGTTTGACAAAAGTGCTTATTTCCTGTCCCTGAGTGTCAGGGTCATGGAAAACAATGGGTGCGGATGATCAGATGTGTGTCACGTACAGCTGTTTTGTGTTGACCTTAAGCAATACTTCACCCACAAAATGACCATTTGTAAATTAGTTATGCTGTACTACCTTGAATTTGTGCAGGTGTATTTTCCTCCATGGAAAATGGCAGACATATTGATTTATTGATTGGCTGGGGGTCAATTTTAGCAGCAGCAAAACTATATCTAAACATCAGCTTACAAACTTGCTCAACTCATGCAGTACAATCTAAGTCACATGTAACCTGTCGTATGCTCAGTGATTCCCAGAAACATGCATTTTTGCTAAAATACCTTAGTATTGGAGTCTAAAAGTAACACTTCACCCACAAAATTACCATGTGTCCATCAGTTAGTCATGCCGTGGTACCTTGAATTCAAGGAGAAAACTTCAAACAGTTATAAATCTGAAACATTTAGCTGATTAATCAGTAAGTTATTTGACAAGGTTATTAAGAGAGAGAGTCACTCAGGGCCCTGTTTAGATGGTCTAAAAGGCGAAGTGCCAGACATGCGGCGCATGGGCGTGTCCCAGTCACTTGCTAGTTAGACAGCGCGTTTTTAGACTGTGCGCTATGGCAGAGAGTCTAAAAGGGTTGGACTTACTCTGTGAATTAGTCATAGATGTGTTTTGGGCGTATTATCCAATAAGCCAATCAGAGTGTCACCCCTCATGCCCTTTAAAAGAGGCGTGATTGGAGCGCATGACGGAGAGCTAGTTAGATGGTGGACCTACCAACTGGAAAGAGTGAGTGTTTTACAGCTGAGGAGACGTATCTCCTCGTGCGGGAGGTGAAGGCCCGTCAGAACCAGATCTAGCAGACAGGCACCCAAGCTCCCCGAGGTAAAGCAGGTGTGGGATCACTAATACAAGAAAGATCTTACTGAATATCTGTGGAATATTAGTCAAACCTGTTTTCATCATATAACAGAGCACAGCTGTCAGGACTGCCGCAGAGCTCCCCAAGGTGCTGATCCTGCAGCTAGCATTCATGGCTGGGGAGTAATGAGTGCCAGTGGCTCGCTACTTAATTCCAGTGAATTTATGCTTGCTAGCAAAGCGGAGAAAGCACATAATGTTATTCTATAACCAGCAACCTTATTATGCCCCTAATAAACACATCAAGCCGTCCTACATGAGTTAACTTTAGTCTAAATCATGACAGTTATCTAAAGCTGACATTACCTTGTATTTGCATGTTGGGTAGTCCGTGCAAAAGCCTTATGGCCGTACCCACATGACAAGTGGAGGTTGCTGCTATCAGCCATTAACAATAGTTTATATAAAGTCCAATTAATTGGCCAAACCGATGAATCGGTCGACCTCTACTTATGTTACTCATGATTCCTCTTGTGCTGATAAAGTACCTCCTGTAAAATAGAGAGAGGAGCCTGAAAAATGGCATCCTGAGAACTATGATTGTTACTTCTTCATTGAGTCACAAAGATGGAGGGTTCTAAGATTGATGCCGCTTTTTTTTTCAGTCTACATTCCGGTGTCCAATGGGTTATGATGACTGATTTCCACATCTCTAATGCTGGCAGAGTAGCAGGCTAGAGCGCATTCACTGACCCTAACCAAAACACCTCTGTTAAGTTTGATACAAATAAGATCAGAGCAGCACAATTGACTTCTGCTCATGATTTCTATTGTTGCTGAGCAATACATGTTTGCAATTGTGCTGTTCATATAGCACTGCTGCTCGGTAGGTGGAATTACCTTTGTGCCTTTGCATTTTAAAAGCCATGCCAAAGTTAATTTTGTATCAGTCAAATTACTCTTGACAGACATTAAAGGGTTATCAGTGTACGGTAGAGTCGATCACTCGTGTGTACAGAGGCAGGTTTTAAGGGCCGCATTGCTTTTCCAGATCCTGGAGCCACACACACATAAGTTTGTGTGTGCTAATATTGCCCTCTTAGAATTTGGCACCAGCTTTATTTTTAGGTTTTGTTTCACATCAGGTACTGACATCGCTTTTTTCATTTATTTTTTTAGTTCACTTTACAAGTACAAACTGTTCACTCTCATGAATCAACTGTCCTCAGTGTGATGTCAAATCCCCGCTCCTCTTTTCTTGTTCCATACATCAGCTGACTGGAAAACACGTCTTTAGATCTGTTCCCAGGTCTGCAGTAATGAGACTGCAGTAATGGATCTCCGGGGGCTGTCGACGCTGTTCGGCTGGTCTGCAAACAGCGGTCAGCCGTCACATCGTTACCGACACTGCTGGGCATGCATCATTAGCCAGTTTTTTCACACGGCTAAACACTCATTAGTGCCGACAAACACACACATATATACATGCAGCGATACAAACAGGTGCACACATGCCCATGGATAGACATGTAAATGCAAAACACACAGTGCTCATTGATTCCGGGGCGGTGAAATGTCAGAAGTGTCACTGCTGAAGTTACAGAGGAGCTCTGTGGAATAGTGATGTGCTGGAAATCATGATTGTGCCAAATTTAGCCCTTTGTGTGTGTGTGTGTGTGTGTGTGTGCATGTGTGTGTTCTTCCTTGTATTGAGCAAAGCCAGACAGAAGCAGTAAGACAGAACGAGAGAGAGGGACTCAAACAGTGTCAGCTGCCTCTGAAAAGACAGAAATTGATGAACAACTCGAGACTGACAGCAAGTAAAAGAAAGTGAAATGTAAAGGCATACGGTGGAAGGCAAAAAATAAACTCATTCGACTGTTCCTGCCAATTTTCAAGTGTTTAAAAGAATGAGTGGAGTTGTTTAAATACTGGCAGTGTGTCTAAGAGCTAATTGTATCACTGTAACAATACATTAACAAATGCTTTGTTGTAACCTCCAGGACTTGAATAGGCATACAGTATTACATCATAGCTTCCTAGACCATTGTATGGAGAGCAAGTGTCTTTCGGATTTCTATGGTGGAAGGAGTAAAATGTTGGACCTTTCCATAATTGATGGCAAAATGTGTTATGTTTTGTTTGCCTGCTACGTGCTGCTGTGCTGGAGAGAAGCAGACAGTAGGGATGTGGACACACAGAGCAATGTTTGAACAACAATACCTGCTATTTGACTGCTTGTCAGTGTATTTGTCAGTAATCCTCTAAAATTGCAGCTAACCAGTACACTTTGCTCGTGCTTTTTACTGGCATAAAAGTGTGTGTGTGTGTGTGTGTGTGTGTGCACGAGTGCAGTTGTGCGTAAAAGCTTTTGTCCTTCTCCTTGCCCTTTCCACCAATCAATTTGGAGCATTCGATCCATGGTGAGTAAAACGGCTGATAACTAGACAAAGCGATGAGGAAGCAGAAGAAAGAACGGACCAATAGATAGATGGAGAAAAAAAGCAGGAGCTCAGCCATGTGTAGTTTCCTTTGGCTTTTTCATTTCTTGACAAAAATATAGTTAAACATGGTATTTTTGCTGCGTGTGTGTAAGTGTGTGAGTAGCCTAAGTGACACTAAATGATAGTCTGATGTCCTCTTAGTATTGATTGACTAGGACCGTCCGTAGTTTGTGGATCCCGTTCTCTGACTTGTTTTTCTTTTCATTTCTTCCGTCTACTTTCTGCCTTGACTTTTTTCCCCTCATCATTCTAATCTAGCTTTTTAATTTGTTGCTGAGCTAGTGCTTAAAAGTATGACAAGGTAAACATGGTAGGTTGGTCTGTTGGCCTGGTGCTTAAGTTGGATGTGAAGTTGGATGTGACAGTGGCTTTTAAGTTGCATTAAAAGCCACTGTCCAAAGCATAAGATGAAAGGCTTGACCGGCTCTACTCTGCCTTACTCTGCCTCTGATCGTTCTTACCCTAACCCTTACCAATGTCACTCCTCTCGCCTGACCCTTACCAACCCAACCAACAAAAGCAACAAGCACTAGCCAGTAAGAGGAAGATTAGGGTGGGTCATTCCTTCCTGCCATCCTAGGAAAAAAAAAGTGTCCAGATACTCGTCCTTCAGCATGCTAACTGTAGCAAGGTTAAGCAAATGTAACCATGTTACTATGCACAGCAAGTAAACAGGCTAACTCTATCCAGACCACGATATTATGGTTTCCACTGCTTTCCTTTGCAAGTCGCACTCTACCTGCTGTGATTGACTAGAGCACAAGACATTGTCTGTCCAGTCACAGAAAACGAAGGTTCAAAGAGCAAAGGCTTGACATCCCTCCACCCAAAAAAAGTCCATTTTCATTCATTTATTCAACCATTTATCCTGTTAGGGGTCGCTGAGGGCTGGAGCCTATCCCAGCTGACATTGGGCGAGAGGCGGGGTACACCCTGGACAGGTCTCCAAACTATCACAAGACTAACACATAGAGACAGACAATCATTCGCGCTCATATTCACACTCAAGGGCAATTTAGTGCCACCGATTAACATGTCTTTGGACTGTGGGAGGAAGCCAGAAAACCCGGAAAGCCCATGCTGACATGGAGAGAACATGCAAACTCTGCACAGCTCCAAAGTTCACAGACCCACATTAAGGTGAATGTGGACACTTGAGGAAAGCCAACAGAGAGCCCTCAATCATGGGCATAGACCTTGCCCACCTCCAGCCCTCTCTCTGGTTTCTTGGCTGAGGAACAGAGTGGAGCCTGGGTTAGTGGTGCCTGCTGGGGCTACACAGCTGACAGTCTAGCCAGAGCCTGCAGAGCGTGCTGAAAAACTAGAACTAGTTATCTGCACAACCCTGGATGTGGAGCCTCCAACATGCCTTCCATGCTGTGGCTCAGCCGCTATGACTGCCTCTCCAGCCCCAGAGAGGCCTTCAGACCTGCAACGATGTCAGAAAAAGCTTAAAGGCTGTGGTCAAAATCAACATTATTCCATTACCTCGTTTGAGGATGGACACCTGGTCAATCATAGTGCTTTAATGCTACAAGGGTTGTGTCTTGCCAAGACAGGCAGTGGGATCCATAATCCATCCATCCATCCATCCATTTTCTAACCGCTTATCCTCTTGAGAGTTGCGGGGGGGAGGCTGAAGCCTATCCCAGCTGACATTGGGTGAGAGGCAGGGTACACCCTGGACAGGTCGCCAGACTATCACGTGTAGAGACAACCATTCACGCTCACATTCAAACCTACGGACAATTTAGAGTCACCAGTTAACCTATCCCCAATCTGCATGTCTTTGGACTGTGGGAGGAAGCCAGACTACCTGGAGAAAACATGCAAACTCTGCACAGAAGGGCTCCCACACCCAGGATCGAACCAGGAACCCTCTTGCTGTGAGGCAACAGTGCCAGCCACCACACCACTGTGCCACCCGGGGATCCATAATATTAAATTAAAATTAAATGTTAGCTAACACACTGACAGTATGTTAGCATACTGTACTGATCAGCATAACAAGAATCGTTTAAGAGCTTGATGCTAACATGGAATTTGGCTAACATGGCATGCTAACATTCAGCATGTTAGCATGTTAACAGGTTAACTGGCATGCTATAATTTAGCTAAAAGCCAATCTGAGGCTGCCAAAGTAGATCGTAGACAGATTAAAGTTGAACAAAGTCTTACAACAAGAGCTTACCCTGATAAGCTCAGTCATCTCAGTTCTCATTCGTAACATTAATTTCAATGCCTCAGTATGGTATAGTGAAACATCTCACTCGTGCCACTCTAAGAACTAGGGTTACACAAATAACCTTAAGTTTAAGTTCATCCACAGGCAAAGTGTGTATTTTGCTGAACTGGCTGTAAATGAAGCTGTGTCATTTTTACCTTTACAAGAGGGGTAATGTTTTCAGCTTGGTTTGATTGTGTGTTGGTTTGGTTGTTTGTCAACAGGATTATGTTAAGACTACAGGCCTGGGTTTTATGAAACCTGGTGGAAAGGTGTAGCATGGACTAAAGAAGAACACATTATGTTTTCGAGCGAATCTAAATTGTGGGGCAGATACAAAATTATTTTTCACTTTCTTTACCATTGTGAGATAGGGCTTTTAGCCTTGGCAGAGATCTGCACTCTCCATGTTTCCTTCTAGTTTGTTTGTGTGTCCAACAATTTTGCTTTTTAGTGTGTAATGAGTCTTACAGCTACAAGGGTCTGCAATGTGGGTATGTACTTTCAGTGTACTTTCTGCTCTAACTTGTTCTCTTCTTTCCCCTTCTTTCCTTCTCTCCCTTCTGTCTCTTCCTATCCTCTTCTTCTTTTCATCCATCACTATGCTCTCTTAGCCAGAGGAGCTCACTAATGTTCTGGAGATCTGCAACATCGTCTTCACCAGCATGTTTTCCTTGGAGATGATCCTCAAACTCACTGCATTTGGCTCCTTCAACTACTTGAGAAACCCCTACAATGTCTTTGATGGAATCATCGTCATCATAAGGTAATTACACAATATAAAATCCTAAATATACTTATTATAGGATATCTTGGCAGAGAGAGGGGAAGTAAGAGAGGCGGCTTTTGGAGGGCAAAAATATTATGTTTCTGTGATACTGACTGGTGTAATTCAGTCAGATACTTTTTTGGTGTGCCAGACTGTTCTGGAAAGAGATCCTGCAGTTCAATTATTCATGCCGTGCTTTGTCAAATTGTCATCTGCATTCTACATGATTGAAATGTACCACCTGTATGTATTTGGATGCCAAAGCGTCAGACAGCAGCAAACAGGTTTTGTCTTTTGTTGTGTGCGCCTGGAGCTTCAGGTGAGTGGCTGTGCCTTTGATCTGCTGGCGTTTTTTTTTCGAATTCATCTGGCTGAACGCCTTTGTCTGTGATCCCCATTATAACCTCGAGATCAAATACACATCAAAGCAACTAAAACTGAACAAGATCAAATGTGCAGCCCGTCACAGAAGATACATGTTGATTGAACATATCTACATCTGTCTTCTTATCTCTCGCTCCACTACCAATTTCCCTCTCTTCATCTATCTGAATGTACTCAGCTATTCATACGGAGCTGCTCTGTAAAAGTGGCCCCATTCAGTCTATGCCAATGCGGAGCTGATGCTATTTCGATGCCATTTTGGTGTGCTGAGTCGAGCCTTTGATAGACACCTTCATTAGAGGACAAATTTGTTTAAAGCCAGATTTTCCACTACAGGAAGTGGCTCTATGCTAATGATAAATACATACCTGAACTCAAAGGAAATGAATCAGCACTTCACATTTAACAGTGAGAGTTTGATATCACCAACTCTTGACTGTAGATTGCAGAGGAACCGAGAATTATACTTTAAGTTCATCAGGCGGCATTATTATATGCTCTCAAACCACAGATTATTTTATCATCAACCAGTAGGGCCACAACTGAAACAGTTTTCCTTGTATTTTCTGATGCTGAACTTTGCCTTTCTTAAACTTTAATAAGAACCCAGGAACACTCTTTTTTCAGCCATTTGGGCTGTTGCTGCTCTGGCTACCCACTTCTTTGGAATTTAATTAATGTTACCACCTGCTGTCAGGAAATGTAAAGCTGGCTTACTGTGAACAGATGACATCTGGGATCGCAGCCCGGTATCCTAGGAATGACATTCATATTAGATGAATCCTCACCTCCCAATCCATGCATTGCATCCAGTGCCAACATTTAGTGCCAATGCATGAAACACTGAGTATTATGAATCAAGGTGGATTGTAAGGATGTGAAGGTCAGGATGGTGGATGGGCACGGAGCTGACTCACGCAGGAGTCTGTCCTGGCCCATCACATACATTGAATTACCATTCACTTTCTTCCATTTCCATTTCTTTCAAAACCATAATCATAATCTTTTTCTAACCTTAACTGTCATTCCCTTTCCCACCACTTGGTAGGATTGTTTGAAAGCATTTCTTAAAAAAGTGGCATTTGATGTAAAAAACAACAAAAAACAACAAAAAACAATCACTGTACTTGATTCAGGGCTTCAGAAATGACCAATATAGAGATGGGAATCATGACATCTGGCATTTAGAAGTGGAATTAAAACATTTTCCTTAGCTGAACCCCTGTCACTATGGTGTTATACCGCTTGCGTTTATCGGATCACAAATAAGACAAGAATTAGCTCGCTAGCCTCCCCTTTGCCTTGCTCCCTCCTGCTGTGGACTGCTTCTTTGGGCAGCAGCTCTAGAGATGGACATTAGGTTGGTGGCTGTAGCCGCTCAAATCCAGTCAGTGCAAATCCCCCATTGCTTGGTGTCACAGCGAGCTAGTGGCTGGCAGCAGTGCTGGGTCTAACCTGTGGTATGGCAGCAAAAGGCAGTTTGACAATCCGGTGGGGAGGCAGAGCTGTCGGTTCCCAATAGCTTGGGTTCGTGCTGGTTGGATTCGAGATGCTTCAGCTGTTGACTGAAGACCCGTTTCCGGACCTGCTGCCCACTGTCTTCTCAGTGAGGTGGTCTGTAGTGGCGGGAGGAGGGCACGCTGTAATTCAGGACTCTCATGAACTTGAAGCCGTGGGCCTTTAGCCCTGGTTAGCAGAAGGCTAAATTATGAGCAACATTCTCTCTCCATCTCTGAAATGCTTCGATGATATTAATATGTGTTTTATTGTGTTTATTGTCAGACTCTTCTTAGACTCTCTTTTTGATAAATCAGCCTTCTTTTTTTGGGTTGCTTCACACCGTGGCAGTTATTGTCAATGCTGGAATAGCAACTTTCTCTGCAGCATTCTCCACCATTACATCAGACTTTCAGCAAAGTTCCATGCATGCATAATTGCATTTGTTACACAAAAACTATCTGTGATTGTCCAAAGTCTCCTGTCACGGGCTAGCATTTCTAAAGTCTGAAAACAGCGCCAAGAGAAGATTCAGAAGTCAGACCACTTGAATTTCAATATCTTCAAAGTTTATTATGGTATTTCTGCCCAATAACGCCAAAGTTAAACTGCCTATCTCATCTTTTATACTTTAATTTGACATAATCTAGCAGTCTTTCTCTTAATCTTAGCTGTCTCTGTGATCTGTGTTTGTCTTCTCAGTGTGTGTGAGATCATCGGCCAGTCCGATGGCGGTTTGTCTGTGCTGAGAACTTTCAGACTGCTGAGGGTGCTGAAGCTGGTAAGGTTCATGCCAGCTTTGAGGAGACAGCTGGTGGTCCTCATGAAGACCATGGACAATGTGGCCACCTTCTGCATGCTGCTGATGCTCTTTATCTTTATCTTCAGGTGAGGTGATACACATACGTTCTGTATATAGATACTATTTCTGTTTGTGTTCGTCAAAATGCCTGTTATAGATTACAAGACAACCTGTCCATGCTTCTCCTGCTCCTCATTACCTGACAACTGTACCAAGGCATGGAATGCTTTTCTTTCAAATAGTGATTTTTTGTTTGTTTTCTTTTGTTTCGTCTCCTCAGTGCGTTGGCTAAGAGAGACATTATTTCATCCTCTGCTTTTATGTGTTTGTGCCAGTTTCTGTCTTTTCTAAAGTCCTGCTCACCTGCTTAACAGCTGACACTGAAGCGCAGAGGGTCACAGTGCTCTGCTGCTGCTATTAACCCTGGGTGAAATGTAACAAGCACACACTTGGAGATCTGGTTAGAATTTAACAAGCAGACACTTAAAGAACTGGAGCAACATAACAAGCAGACATTTGTAGATGCTCAAGCACTGACACAGCAGCCCCTCTGAAGGCTTAAAAGGTCTTTCAGTGGATGATCAATGGCTGCCATCAAGTGCTCGCCATCTTTGTTTCCCTCCCTCTCAGCTTCGCTTTCCACTTGAGCCAGTTTGTTTAATTCTGCTTTCTAAGGTGATGTGGGAAGAAAATGACCCTGAGGAAATCAAAATACACACACAAGAATGATTTTCCTGTGTGTTCAGGCACAAACATACACAAACAGGACCAAGCTGTAAGTGCAAGCATGTGTTTTGCTACATCATGACAGGGTCAGTGTCAGTTTAACTCCATCTTAATTGCCTGGTTGAAAAGACAACTTTTGGAAACAGTATCCACAACAATGCTGTCCTTGGGTGCTGGTTTCTTTGGGCATGATTCATAAGAACTACTTCTAATGGTTTTCACAGTATGGTACTACACAAAGCAGGCTCTTGGGTTCCCTGCAAGGAGTTATTGTCTATATCTATAACAAGTGTGTGCAATTAAGCACACATTAAAGGGCCACTTCCATTACTATTAAGTGTTTAGTATAGTACTTAACAGTAAGAACAAGGCCATTGGAGTAGATGACATTTTATGTAACCAGGCTTTAGGGTACAGTCACATTCAAATATTCACATTCATCCTCATTATCCCAGCCAAGGAAGTGTTTGGTTGCAGCTAGAGCACAAAAACAATTGATAACAAACAGAACTGCATATCAGAGGCAGCATTTATAAAATAACAAGCAGCAGAGACAGAGAAAAGCCATAACAACCCAAAGCTTTTAAAAGTAAGCCTGACATGAATCATGCTTCAAAAAATCTAAAAAAAGATCCACTTCTAAATATCATTTAGGTACATAAGATCATTTATTTTTAGAGTGTATGGTATGTTGATATTATCAGAAGCTCTGCTGTTGTGTTGCAGTATCCTGGGGATGCACATCTTTGGCTGTAAGTTCAGTCTCAAGACAGAGACAGGTGACACCGTGCCTGACAGGAAGAACTTTGACTCCCTGCTCTGGGCTATTGTCACTGTTTTCCAGGTAATCAGCAAAACACTGTTCGGATAAGCATGCGCAAAACACACTCACATACATCTCTACATATTTGCTCCACTTTCAGTCGACATATTTGCCTTTTTTGCAGATGACTTACATGTATTTCTTAGGATATGATATATTTCTGCACACATTTGCATAGATAATATTACCTGTAAATCAAGCCATCTAAGTTTGCGTATTGGTTATAAATACATTTTAAGTTTCCTAATTAATATTTTTAGGCATGTTTAATGCTAATATCCCAATCTCTAACAATCTATGTGCAACAAATTAATTTAATTATTTATTTAAAAGTCTATGTTACATTTTCTGTAAATTTCAATATGTCGTCATTGTATCCATATTTAATTAAATTGTTTAAATAGTCTACTTGTGTCCTCTTAACACCTTGTATTTGTGTTTTTCCCTGAAATTATCCCAGATTCTGACTCAGGAGGACTGGAATGCGGTTTTGTACAATGGTATGGCAGCCACTTCACCACTTGCTGCTCTTTACTTCGTGGCCCTGATGACGTTTGGAAACTACGTCCTCTTCAACCTGCTGGTGGCCATCTTGGTTGAAGGCTTTCAGGCAGAGGTAAGGGAACTCACTGCAAATTACTGGCTTCAATTTGCAGGACGTGAGCTTGTTTCTGTCGTAAATTGATGTCTGCATTTGAATTGAGTTGTTGATGATCGGGGTGCCGGGGCCAGGTTTGTTGATCTTATTTATTACCAACCTTTTGAAAATGTTAATTAAGTTCAGCCTGTATCAGGAGAGGTGAAATATTTAAAATTATCACTGACATGTATTGCCCTTTAACAGCAACCAAAGAATTGCAGCAATTTAACAAGCTCACAGTAACTCAATAATTCACTCCAGAGTGCCAAATTTGTAATACTGTGAAAATGAATCTTTGTTTAACACTTGTAAAGTGACGGAGCAGCTCTTACTGATCTCTAAAAACAGATGTTTGCAGACATATGCAGAACCTGTAGCCAAGGGGACAAGATTCTGGTATCCAGAGTGTGCTGGCTTCAGTTTGTAGTCTGAGTACAGCAGCAGGTAAACAGTCCCTGTGGAGAGCAAAAAGAGGCGTAACGCATCTGCTGAATTGCAATCTATTAGATAGTAGCAGATTGTCAAATGAACCTATCGGTTGTCATCCATCCACTATAGCTTTTTTTTGGCTTTTTAAAAAGTTATTCATTTTTTAATTTAATTTTTAATTTTATATACTTTATTAATCCCCAAGGGGAAATTCAATTTTTCACTCTGTTTGTCAATTACACACAGGTCCGAACACACACATGCACAAACTGGACCTATACATGCACTAAGTGGAGAGATGTCAGAGGGGGCTGCCCATGACAGGCGCTCCGAGCAGTTGGGGGGTTCGGTGCCTTGCTCAGGGGCACCTCGGCAGTGCCCAGGAGGTGAACTGGCACCTCTCCAGCTACCAGTCCACACTCCATATTTTGGTCCGGACGGGGACTTGAACAGACGACCCTCCGGTTCCCATCCCAAGTCCCTATGGACTGAGCTACTGCCGCCCCCACATTCATATGCAGATATCTGTTTACAGAGATTAGCCAAAATGACTGGTGCACAGAAGAGGAAGTCTTGGGCAAGGTGGGGCAACGCCAGGTCCCCCAAAATATTGGGTTCTGCACCCAGAGGCTTGTTGTCATCGGAACGATAACTGATGGATTCTGAGATAGGCTCTTACTTCACAATTATCCAATAACTTTTTCCAAAGAAGTACCAGATTTCTAACATCAGAGTTCCCAGGTGTCCTTGAAATGTTGAATTTTTGTGAATTTAAGAAAAAAAATCAAGGCATTGGAAGTTTTTGAAAAAGGACATTAATAGACATGGGTCTTTGAAAGTGCTTTAATTTATATATAAATAGATTTTCTTTTAATATCGTCTGCCATCACTGTAACGCACTATTACTATTGGGAAGTGTTTACACATTCAAGCCTCTTTTTGATTGCTGTCTGTGAGCTTCTGTAAAGCCTGTAAGGTCTCATTATAAAAATGCTCACTGTTGTGACAATAATTCACCTTGGCCCATGTCTCAGACTATGAGTCCTTGAATTTGAGGGAATTGGATTCGGATAGTCTCTTAAAAGTCCTTCAAAATAAGTTTAAGAAAGTGTAGAAACCCTGAATATTTAGACATTAATTATTTATCAAAACATGGCCTGCCAATCTATTAAAGTAAACTTTCAAACTTTGACATCTCTTCTATATTTATCTTGTCTCCATCCATGCATTCTGTGCATGGAGTCATCCCCTATGGGCAGCTGACGTCTATCCATCTGTCTGTGTTTCTCAAAGACTTTAACCTTTTGCAGTGACCTTTACAGCTAAAATAAGCCCAGCTCTTGTGCCTGGCATATCTTCATTATCAAAGTACTCAGCAGATTGACATGCATAGAGTTACTGCTACTACTAGAGTGAAAATAATGATACATTGCATACCAAGTTTAGGCATGTATTAACTATGCTATGAGCCTGTGGATACTCTATCAGGGGTGAAAACTGAGCAAAGACAGCCTAGTTTTTCAAAGGGTTTAAAATCTGTTTTATACAGTAGAAATGATTATTACAGTATTGGTCAAATTTATTTATCTGAGGCTGTACCAGCAGTCAAAACATAATAATGGTGTATTCAACACAACAGTGTAATTTCCAAAGCAATTCATCTCAGCGGAAAACACTGGAAAATGATTCTGTCAATCTGCCATCAACTGTCAAACTCGCAGATGTATCATTGGAAAATTGTAGTGCGGTTGAGTAATCCAGTTGACTTTTCCTACACGGATCAAAGGATTACAATATTCATGGCCTGTGTGTGTTGAAGGGGAAACACTGACACAAATCACAAGGCTTTTGATTGATCTTTCTGAAATGCCAAAACAAAATACAGTCATCAGTCTTCCACTGTCTGCCTTTCATTGTCTCTCTCTGCTTCTCTCGCTGAAGGTCTTTCCCCCCTGGCTCTTTCACTTTCCAATGCTCATCTATTACTGCCATATACTAGGTATTATTGAGCCAGTTTACTCCAGATTTTCTCATTGTGGAGATCAAATGGGAATTCCATTGGTCCTAACCAAACCACCGGGGTTACTTTCGGGCAGTAGTGTGTTAGTTGTTTGAGGGTTTTTCCTAGATCTAATCTTAAGACACAACACAGATCTGAGCCACCCTGATAACCTCAAATATGTTAGAGAGCAGAGTCCGTGGCTTTGACTGGTGTCACACAGGAGATTTAAGGTCCTGAAACAAAATCTGTGAAATCTGTTACAGTGTACTCTCATAGCATGAACCCTGAGTAATTCCCTGTCTCTTTTTTCTCTTCCTTTCCTCGGTCTACCCCTCGCTCCTCTTTTTGTCTCCAGGGCGACGCCAATCGTTCTTATTCGGATGACGACCACTCCTCCTTTGATGAGAGCGAGAAACACGACTCCATAAAGTTGTCTGGTGAGCTGATGGCATGTTTTCATCTCACTCTTACAGTTTATTTTATTTGAGGTTTATTAGTTAGTAGTTTGAGTTAAAACAACTGACCCATCTAGTGTAGGTTGTGACATAATGTCTCTAAAACCATAATTATATCCCATAACCAAGCTGAAATACAGCAAGAGTTTTTCTCCCAACATGAAATATGAATATGTTAGCCTGGAATCTGCGAGCTCATGTTTTATTTGCTCTGGCAGATGTTTCCAGTCTCCCTTCTGTTCAGATAGATTTATAGCCAGCGTGGCCTGGGTTGGGTCAGTCACAACTGTTCTAATATGTCCGACTCTGATTGGTTGTAATTGAGTCCAGTCTGCTCTGTCCAACTCAGTGCACCACACTCACGAAACTCAGGTTAAACTGTCAAACGAGGCAGTGCTGATTGAACGTGAATCAAGATTCTGTTACTGCATTGCATGTTTTCTGCCTCAGATGTTTTCAGAAACACAATTGAGGGTAAACTGTAATTTCAGAATTGAAAGTTTGTGCGGCCACAATTTTTTTCCGGCTTGAAAATGAACCAAGTATCACCCCAACTTGCATTTATCACCCAGCGCTTGTTTCATATTTCGTTGCTCTGATTGGTTGTAGGTCACGTTCTGCTGCTCCAGTGTATCCACTTGCATTCAGAGGCATTTGGGTCTGTGCCCACTGATGCTGCCCTGTGGAAATAGAAAATGAACTGAAAGGTTCCAGAATACTTCACATTTGTGATTTAGCTTGGTGACGCAAGGCTATAAATGTCACGACAATTTTTAATCTCATTTAACAACCAAGTCAAATGTTTTATTTATATTGTCCAGTGTTACAAATCACAAATTTGCCTCAAGAGGTTTAACAATTCGTACAGTATACAACACCAGTTTGCTTAAGGCCCAGACACACCAAACCAACTTCAAAGAATTAGTAGCTATGAAAGCTGATTGTTGCGCCGCCTCACCTCTCCAGACCTTGGCCACAAAGTTGCAAGAAAGACTACAGCCAATGGCCAACCAGCTCATACGTTCTGTGCCCATGTGAGAGGAAATGACTCTTCTAACAGCAGTCAGTGGCAATCTGTATTTATCACTCAAAAAGGTAAACCAGAAGATTGTCTTGATGCTAGTTAGCCAGTTAGAACATTAACAACACAATTCCATGTTAAAAGAACAGACCATATTTATCGTATGCCAGTGAAGAACAATGCAACCATCAGGAATCATTTCTGTTAAAGAGCTCAGTGGCTAGAGAAAAATAATCTAACCTTATGTAACAAGTTTGTTTTGGTCTCACTCCCTGTTGACTTTAGCTGTTTTGTTTACTTGCCTCACTTCTGTTTCACTTCTTGTGTGCTGAGCTGAACTGCCTATCAGAGAGATTTCATTAACTGTTGGGTTTCGCTGTCTCTGACGCCAATTCAACATGCTGAATTGGCTTAGAAACAGCCAATGGGGGCCGACGAGGGTCACCAATGGCCCAATACTGACCAATGGTTGACCGTTGACTTGGTGTGTCGGGGCCTTTTGACCCTTGAATTGGATAAGGAAACCCCCAGACAGCAGAGCAACAGAGGAGGGATTCCTCTCCCTGGGCAGAAGCAATTAGGGCTGCAACTAACTAACAATGAATTTCATTGTCAAATAATCTGTCAGTTATTTTCTTGATTAATCAATAAGTTGTTTGGTCTACAAAATATGAGAAAATGGCGAAAAAATGTTAATCAGTGTTTCCCAAAGCCATAAAAGACAAATGTCTCGTTTTGTCCACAACCCAAATGCCTTCAGTTTACTGTCACAGAGGAAGTATTCACATTTAAGAAGCTGGGATCAGAAAATTGATGTTTTTATTAAAACGTTACTCAGCGCATTTAATCGATTATCAAATTAGTTGGTAACTAATTAAGTAGTTGACAACTAATAGATTAATTGGTGCAGCTCTACATGCAGTAGATGTCACGTGTGCAGAATAACCAACATGTTTGAATTACAGAATGGACAATCTGGATGCTAAATTTATACATGGATATATGGATCCAGGAAAGTGTCAAGCAGCTTTCAGGTGTTGCCAAATGTCTGTTACTTAGTACAATTAAAAGCAGGGTTTGCAGAAGTGGGGGATTTTTAAACCAAATCCTTTGTTTCTGTAAGTTGTGCCCATAAGTTTGACTCACCACTACTACCAATATTGAAATCCCAGACTTTCCCATTTATGTCAAAACTGAACAACATACCCAACAATCTGTTGCATCTCACATTTAAGCCCGTAGTCTTTGTTTCCAAGCGAGGCTTATTCATGTGTTCAACCCAAAAAAACAAAAGTAAGACACTATGCGCCAAAGGCTTACAAAAACTCAGAGAATAGCCAGCAGTCTTGAAATATGAATGAGCTCTATCTTTATCCAGAAATCACAATGAACCTGTTCCAGCCTCCTTTAACAGACCCAGTAAACAATCTAGTTCAGAGAGGATTAAACATAAGTTCAGAGACTGGGAGAATCACTTCTATACAGGATGAGTGGGCTACTGCTGCAGAGGAGATGTGATCTCTGCAGTGCAGTGTAAGCAAAAGATGAAACCCTGCCGTCTGTTCTGATAGCGATGGAAATACAACAAGGTGTCTGTCCACTTACACAGCTCAGAGGTATTACCTTTGGTTCTTTGGCTTTTCCTTTTTTGAGTGGGCAGTGAGTTGTCATTCTCATTCTCTCTCTACATTTTAAAAAGTCTTTTTATCTCTCTTTTGTCTCAAGAAGCTTAAGAAGTGAGCCAAGGGTCATATTCTACTTGTGTATTTCCACTTGTGGAGTATCTTCAGCTGTGGAGCGGATTTCGGCGTTATCATCCCAACCACTTCAAGGAATTTTATTTCTTGAGAAAATCATAAGACTGAACAGAAAGCAAAACCAGAAGTTAGTGCCTCAGAAAAAGCTATCTTTGTAGATTTCTGCGTTTGTATTTTTCAACTGAGAGGAGCTTTTAAAGACCAGCCTGAAAAGCGCTTTTAAACTCAAAACTAATCTAATGGCTGTCTTTAAGTTTCTATAGTTGCAATGCCCAAATTTACTCAGACTTCCTAACCTCCATAACCTGCTGTTTTCTTTCTCAATTTATGAAAGCCTTACTGTGTTATTGCTACAATGGCTCTCTACATCTAAAACCCAGAGCAGACTTTAACCCATTGCCTGGGGGTTGTTAAATGTCATTCTGAATAATATGGGAAATTACTAGGTAAAGTAAAGTTAGATGGCACAGCTTGATAGACAGTAGTTGAGGCAAAAAAAAACAGAGCACAAAAGAGTTGTAATCTTATGACAGCATCAAAGGAATGAACTAAAATTGTGGATTGATGATGCCTTACAGTGTAAAAGCATATGAGAATTCATAATTCTTTCGATAGACACCACATGGGAACGTTGGATAGATGGCACAAATAAACAAAATGACTCTTTTACTTTCTCTCTTTGTTGAAATACCTCTAGACCCAAGGATCTGCACACTGACACCCAATGGCCACCTGGAGCTGGGGGCTCTTTCAGGGCCCAGGGGATCCTACTCCTCAGAGAGGCGGAGCTTCACCATGGAGTCCAGAAAGAGCAGTGTGATGAGTCTGGGCAAGAGCAGCCTGGAGAGACGCTCCCTTTCTCTGGTACTCAGTCATACTCTTCTGCACTGACATGCACATTAGCAGACGTAACAGTCAACATAAAGTTTGGGATGGTTTTCGGGGCGTGGGATTTTTGTGTGGCTTATGTTACTATCCAAAACATGTTCATAAAAAATAATATTCAACAACGAGGTAAAGGACCATTCTGATGTCAGCCTGTTCACAACAAATGATGTGTATACTTTGCGTCCCTGCCAACCATTTTCCAAGCATTCAAATCAACACTTTAAGAACGACCTTCATCTTTTAAGGGAGATAAATTAGTTTTCCTCCTTTCCACAGAGTGTAAGTTTTAGTTGATTTGAGTCTGATATGAAAATCTCTTTGCACAGATTACACTGGCATGGCATGGATAATCCTTCACAGTGAATGTTTAGTTTTATTGTATTTTATACAATGTTAGGTGAGAGCATGACTTGCAATAAATTCATTAGGTTTGCTGAAATATCAAACTCAGAAAAAACAAACAAAAGAAAACATGGATATTGTGAAACTGGTATGTGAATGCTGTAGCTTCTGAATTTAAAAACTTTACTATTTCAGACTTGTAAGTTTCCCATTTGCATTTGATCACACCCAACAGCAGCTCTAGCATTTAACTATAATAAAACTTGTAATATAAACATAAAAATAACTAAACAGGAACATTTATGGTTTGCCTGTTGTACTGCTGATAATTACCAGTTTCTGTAATGGGGAAAAATGCATTGATCATTCTAAAAAGCCGCAGCATGCTTTGGAAAACCACTCTTAGTTTCAACCAAAGGTTCCAGTTTTGGGCAAACCTTCAACTTCGTGGTAAAACGCACGTGATGCACTTTAAAAAGACATACATCAATTGAAAAGTATTGCATTTTACAGCACATATACAATAAGCATAGCAGATTAGCACAAGAGAAAATTAACAGATTTTGCCAGACCAGTGCAAAACAACTTTGTCCCCATACATAAAAATGTTCTTAAGTCAAAGGCTAACAGGAGATCGTTGTCAACGCCAGAGGGTGTCGTAGAAGGAAATTCCTAAGAGAGGAACAATGGTGGAACATGCAAGAAACGCTTTTATTTTCTCATTGATGATCCAAATATTTCAGCTACGGTACAGCTAGCTGGGTCTTCCTTATTAAGATAATATATTATTCATATCCTGCAGTCAACATACAAACATATTCACTATATGTCATAGTCTGTATTAAATAATGGACATAACCACCATTGGTTTGTGAACATCCATTTCAAATCTTCAGATGGAGATAACTTTAATGCTAGCTGCTGGCTTGATTAGCACAATACATTTACAATTATGGTTAACTGTGTTAACGCTAATGCTAATTTTCCCTAGCAAAATAACAGGTTTGAAACCATTAAAAATAAATGTACTTACTTAAAAAGACAAATATCCAACTCCTTAGAGCAGTGGTTCCCAACTGGTCCAGCCACGGGATGAAGATTTCTACTTAGTCATTGGTTCAAGGTCCACACAGTTTAATATATTGAGCGTATATATTATACTTGTACTTGAGTTTGGCCATGTCGTCCAGCTAGTTTGCTGTCTCTGTCAAAGAGCTACCCGTTTGTCACTCACTCTACAGCAGGAAGCAGTACTTCAAAATAAAAGATTTTTGCCCATAATTCAAAGTACTATAAAATAAAAATATAATGTGTTTTTTACAAACTTGACACTTTAGCAAGCCACTCGTGATCCATTCAGGATGGACCACAACTCGCCAGTTGGGAACCACTGCCTTAGAGGGTGTTTACGTCCAACTAAATGCTCAAAAAGACTATTTTTTAGATGTCTAAAATGTTCCAATTAACTTTTAATGAACTGAAAACACACTGAATAGTAACGGCTACAGCTACACTTTAAATCTGGGGTTACGCCATGGTTACATTACCTAACTAATGATGTTGCCGTGGTAGCAGCTTGTCAACAGATGATACCTACCTGTCACTCAAAGCAACCACACACATAATTTTGCGTAACTTTAAGACTTAATAAAATTTAAATGGGTGAGTTATATCAAGTTATATTAAAATTCATACTAGGCTATAAACATGTTTATTTCTGCTGTGAAACTGGGGGTCTATGTGGGGTAACTCACTCTTGGAGTCAGCCTCATGAGGACATAAGAGGAACTGCAGTTTTTTTTTCAGCCCTGATGGTTCCTGCTTGGTATATGCAAAGATTCTAAATCACATGAACACAGTAGGAATGCATCAGTGCTGAACTGACTGAACCCAAACCATGGGAGGGAGAAATTGAAACAGTTCTGCAGGGTTTGGCTCAGCATCCAGTTGCCATGACAATGTGTATTAATTGTCTGTGTCCCTCCTCTGTTTAATCACAGACAACGTGAGAGAAGTAGAGAGAAAGAGAACATCAGGGAGAGGTAGAGAGGGTACAATAGAACAGAGAGATGGTGATGCAATGACAGAAAGATAGAGGGGAGTGAAAACTGGAGAGATGATAAGCTGTCGTTTAGCAACGCTCTCACCTCAGAGGTTATAATGTTAAACACAGTGGGTGTGCAACATCCACTTCACTGTGAAGTCTCCTCCTCTTCCTTCACAACACTCCAAGGTAATTCATATCAGAATGCACATGCTACATCACTTGGAACAAAAGTACAGAAATAATAAGCAGTCAACAAAGTTGTTTCATGATTTGTGCTGAAGTTTTGCTGCAGTTTTATCAGCAACTCTGATGGCGTTTGGCCCTCTTTGATGATATCACACTCGGAGCTATGAATCAGTTCCATCTGTTTGTTGGGCGGTTTGTTTGTTTCACTGTCTTATACAGTATATCAGACACTGTTGATTGGACTCAAATGAAACTCGGGGCGAATGATGCATTGCCATATTGTGTGGCAGCACAATCAAAATTCCATCAGTGTAATGGGTGTGCGGCTTAGTTAGGGGTATTTGTCCATGTGTCTGATGACATCTGGATGATGATGATGATGCATAAAGACCTGGGATTAAAAGAACAAAGTGGCATTAAAGATTTATTTTTTAACAAGAAAAAATATTTGAAATGAACTACAAGTCACAAAAACAAGTCAGCATGATGTAAAAAGTTAATTGGATATTCTTCTATTTTTTGGGACTTACAGTGTATGCATTTGTAACATTAGTATAAATTAGGGCATTAACAGAAAAGTCGATGTGTCGACATCAGTGGCACAAGTCGTGTCGACTTGGGAGGGAGGAGTCGACAAGTCGTGTGTTTTTTCCCTCTCTCTCTCTCTGTGTGCTTGTGTACGGAATGCAATCACTGCCTCTGATTGGCTTACGCTGATACTTTATCCTTGACCTAATCAATAGTCATAGTCACTTCATAAAAAGGGCAGTAACGTTACTTGGCGCGTAGAGGGGAAATTAACACAAGACCACAACAAGAAAAGTGACATGGCTGCAGAGAATGTAGAAGGTGATAGGCCTGAGAAAACGCCTGAACATTTTCGGGCGGAACATACGCGGAACAGACTCCGCGGAGGTCCGCGCGGACTCAAATCTCTGTGCGTGCAAAGCTCAGATTTTACGACCGCGCGGACTCCGCTCAGCGCACCAGTGACTGCTCGGCATGTATTTTTCACATCGCGGGGATTTTTCACCGACATTTTTGCAGGAAACTACAACGTGGAAGTGCGCTCGACTATGAAAGCTCTGCGGACATTTCTTGCGGAGTCCGCTCCGCTAATAGTGCACCCGAGTATGTTCGGGCCTTGAGAGTGACAGACACACATCACATGTGTGGAGATACTTCACTTTCCTCCGCCGTGTCAATGTGATGACGTCATCAAATGACTTGTCGACTCGACTTAGACTTTATTGACAGATAAGTCGACCTGAAAAAAATCAAAGTTGTTAATGCCCTAGTATAAATATACGATATATTTTGTGACCTAAGACATATTAGAGGATGCAGCTCCAACTAGAAAACAATGTTTTGATGCATTGTATGTGCATATTAAGCGTTAACACATTGATAATCCTCCAGGACTGTAACATGATCATGTTTAACCCAAACAATGTGTAATGAGACTGCAGTTGGTTCAGATCGAGGCCATAAATGGACCGAGACCACGTCTTCAAGAAGGTCTTATGTTGCGCCTGTAGTCTATCAGGCCTTTGTTATTGCAATGACAAAAAGATGGTGAGATGATGGTGAAGAAAAAGACTCCGCTGATACAGGCTTGTTTCGGATAAAAAAGAACTTTATTTTAGCAAGCCAGGATATCAGTTTCAGATTTCTGCAGCAATCTGGGAGAGATTCAGCCAGTCTTCGAAACTCTCTCTCTCGTCTGTCCCCCCAAACGCCACGTTTTAAGGCCTGTAAGACATCCTCATCCATATTCATAATATTAGCTCATTTCGATAGCATAATGAGATACAAAGCCATCCTCCTAACCAAAGGTGGTCATTCCCTTCTCCAGTTTCAGAAGGTTCTTTGTCCGTGCAAAACAGACTGATGTATACATTCCTTCAGATTCCCCAAGAAGGGTTCTGGATGTAAATTCTACATGCCTAAACACAACATGACAGTGGCACCTTACTGCTCCTCGGCAAGCTACCCGTGAGTCTATACATCATGAGGCTCAAACCCTTCAAGATGTTCCTTATGAGAAACAATGCAGTTAGCCTTCGTGTATGTGCCATGCGATTACCCTATATGTACAGTATGTATCCTGTGGATGACCCCTTGTATCTGGGCAGACTCATGGATTCCTGTTTGCATGTGTAGGGCTGTAGGCCCCACAGCACAGCAGTCTCTAAAGGCATCCAAAAGATAATCAGCATTAATGTACATCTGATGAGCAGACACCTCACGCACCCAAGTGTTATTGCTGTGTTCATACCTGCCCAGACGAACTGCACGTAGGTGGCAAATATATTAAGTTTGACTGAACTGAAACATAAAGGGCAGGTGTGAAAGCACCCTATTTTTTTTTAATGTTAACAGTAGTGAAAGGGAGAGGGTTTATTGGTCAAAAGAATAATATACAAAAACACTTTGCCATTCAGTCACTTCACTTGAAGTATTAAAAGAATACTTCAGCACCCCCAAATGACCATTCGTTTGTCAAATACTAACCCTGTGTTACGTTGAATTCATGAAGAAAACTTTTCTCGCGTGCCTCCATGGTGAACGAAGAATCCAAAAACTCTCACACAACTCCTGCAGTCTAATTTAAGTCTCATTTGTCCGGTTATGTGCTCAGTACTTCCCAAACAGGTAGTCCTTTCCAATGGGGAGTTGAACGGAAAGTGAAACTTATCTATGCTGCTTTCAAAGCCAAACTTTGTTGACAAAATCAGTCATTTTACCTCACTGAACATGAGAGCTGCTGGTCTACTAATACCATTATTGGTAGTTTGTTTGCTTTACTGTGTGACTTTGATAAACCTAAACTAACAATTTAAAACTCCAAATCCAAAACAACACAAACTAACTGAATGATCGAGCCAGCCGTAGAGCAGCTCCCATGTTCACTGAGGTAAAATTACTGATTTTGTCCACAAAATTTTGCTTTGAAAAGAGCAAAGATAAAATTAACTTTGTGTTCAGTTCCCTGTCAGAAAGGGCTGTCTGTTAGGGAAGTAGTGAGCATATGAATGGACAAATGAGACTTGAATTATACTGCCTGAGTTTGCTGTTGCTAAAGGAATTTTCTCTGATTTTGGATTCTTTGTTCACTGGAGGCACACAAGAAAAGCAAAGTTTTCTTCATAGATTTATCTTAATATGGGGTGAGTAATTAATATACAAATGATCATTTTCTGGGTGAAGTAGGCCTATTTCGTTAATGACCAAATGACCCAGACTGGGGACATTTCTTTTCAGTACAGTAGTTAGCCTCAGTTCAGTGTGAGCAGTAGACAGAAATCCATAGAATATATAGCACAATAAGCAGAATTCACTGACTGGAAAAAAAGCAATTTCCTCACTAACACATTGCATTGGTGCAAAGCTGTACAGTATATCTTGAGATAAACAGTTTGTTTGATGTGATGACAATTTGATTTGATAAGGTCATTGACATTCAATTACATTTTCTGGGACAAAAAAAGTCATAGCGGTTTCAGTATGTTTGGCAGCAAAGAAAGAGCCTGACTACACAATATACAGTAGATTAGTACCAGCTTTTGATGGTGCTTTATGCTATATAGTGTGGAACAAATTGTCTTGACAGTAATACACACAAACACACACTCAATGTTCCTCTTGAGTGATCCGCAGTGCAGCTCTGTGTGGACTGAGGAGTTATTTAACAGCTAGCGTGCACGCTTCACTACAGTCTCTATAGAGACGGATGCATAGAGTCCCTGCTTCATGGCATCGACTCATGCTTGGACTGGTGACATGTACGTTACCAAGGGTAAAACACATAATTAGGTCTATCACAGTTAGAGGATTAGACATGCGGAAACAAACAGAACTGGTTATGTTCCTCTAAGTGGAACTGGCACTTAAGGGTTTGCATATTAAACTTGATGACAGCCTGCTGAGTGCACTGCAATTTCATTTGAAAAGCCCAGTTGATATTCCATTTGTCCTGCCATCTACTCATGTAATTATTTATTAATAAAATATTAACCTACAGTGGCAGACGTGCTTTTTTCCACTTATCTCTATAGGCGCCTATATACTGATGCTGCCCAGTACATCCACTCCTTCACTGGCATCCACTAAGCAGCTCCTCTGTAGCAGGTTGGAGATGATTGCTTAAGAGCATTTGGCTAACAAGTAAAGGAGAATTCACCTTTGATGGGTTTAAAGACAAGCAGTAATCTCTCGGAGTGAGCTACACAGCAAAAAATCATTTAGAGTGAAGCATGCATTGAAATACATCCAATCCCACATGCATTGAAATGAATACATTAATACCATGGAAGAGTATATTCACAATAGATCCAGGTAATAAGAAATGTTTCTGGGGTTCCTTTACTGCAACCATGACATACTATATTCAGATTACAGCTGCAAACATGTTTTAAAAGTTGAACTTCATTTTTTTTCATTAAGGACAATGCACATTAAAGAACAGTCCTATTTTCTTTAGTTTGGGCATCATTCATATTGGTTATGATAACTTTGTACTCAGTAAGTTAATCGCCGGGATCTGGGGATATGGTGATATTGTTAAAATAACAATATCTGTCAGGGCAAAAAAACACTTTAGCCAAATAACCCACATACTTTATTTAAATCACTCTGTTTGGAAATAACATTCAAAGTGAGTGTGCCCAAAATTTTTGTAGTAATCACTCATGGCAATGTAAAAGTGTGCTTGCACAACTATGGTCAGTATAGTCAAAGCTGAACCAGGAAGTTGAATTCATATTACTTTTCACCCTCATGATTTGGTCAGTCAAGAACTTTATTTCCAACCTGTCTGATGGTCTGACCCTTCGTGTCTCTTACCTTATCAGACTTCTTAACATTGTGACCGTTCATCCATTCATTCATTATCCATAACCGCTTATCCTGTTAGGGGTCACGGGTGTGCTGGAGCCTATCCCAGCTGACATGGGGTGAGTGGTGGGCTACACACTGGACTGGTTGCCAGACTATCACAGGGCTGACACATAGAGACACACAACCATTCACATTCACACCTGCAGACAATTTAGAGTCACCAGTTAACCTAACTTGCATGTCTTTGGACTGTGGGAGGAAGCTGGAGTTCCCGGAGGAAACAGGGAGAACGTGCAAACTCTGCACAGAAGGGCTCCCACACCACAGGTTCAACCAGGAACGCTCTTGCTTGAGGCAACAATACTAATCACTGCACCACTGTGTCACCATTGTGGCCACAACCTCAAGAATTATGGCTAACACTACAACAGTATACACACTGTAATATACTAACATTATCTAGCATCATCTTGACTAGAGCAGTGCCCCTCCAAAACATGTCCATCCAGAGCACGCTGATTGCTTAGCTTCCAGTTTTACTGTTGGCAACTTTCTTAAGAACTACCCATCGAAACAACTTCACATTCGACACAGCACTTCCCTAGGTCCCGAGCAATACACCTGCCATGACATAGTTTCACACCCTTACAATACGAGGGTTTACAGTAGTGTAACAGCTGGAAAAACAAGTGTTTATTTCAAACATTATATCACTGATGCTTGAAATGTTTGAGTTAAATATACCATCTCTGGTCTCTCTTCATTTGTACATGAATGTACTGTCGCGACCAAGCTGTACCAAGCATTTCATTCAGCAGAGTAATTTCTAGATATCCCCTCTCAATACACTACACAGTGTGTACATAACACACTACTTAAGATCAATGTGTCATAGATCTCAAGAGCTAACACTCGACACTTCACTTCCTTGGGTCCTCAGCAATGCACCTTTGAAGTGTGAAGTTGATCAGATGAATGATTGTCGAGAAATTCCAAGGACATACGCCAACATACGTATATAGATACAGATAGAGACTCCTTCCATTGTAGTTAGATGCTAATATACTTATATATGTACAGGTTGATGTTGATGGAACACATGAAACAAATTCAAAAGGAGGATGACATTAAAGCACGTACAGTAAGACAGAGTAAAATCAACCCTATACAAGCCAGTTTACATCTTCTTCTTGGCACTTTCACATACACGTTTAGAGCACACATCCACTGGGAAATGTTGGGCTCCTTTTGTTTCAACCGTTTTTGATTGAATCATTGTGATATATTCATGTCGACCTTGTTTACTGCCCAGTCTCACTGCTTTGCTTTGGTCTTTGACGCTTGGCTTAATTTGTTTTTTCTGTACACAAACTGATGATTATTACTATGAACTGCTGTTTGTTTGTTCTAGCGTCATGGTCGCAGTCCCAACTACCACAACTGGGGGCGCCCTCTCCCTCCACACTCAGCTTGGAGCCGCAGGTAGACAATTAGATTGACTCTCTGCAGTTGATTTCAGTTATTGCCTTAATGAATTCTTAATACTTTCATTAAGCCTTAATTACCTGCATGGAACCCTTCTTGTTGTTTTATGCTCCTATTAGCTTCATGACTAAACTCTTAATATACATGAAGTGTTGATTACTTTTTACTTATACTTTAAAGCTTGTTCATAAATATTAAATATTTCATAACTGTACTTCCTATCTGCTCTGCAGGTCTAGCTCAAACAGTCTAGGTCGGAGGAGCTACGGGTTTGGTGGGGCTCCTCTGGTGGGAGGCAGCCTCCGCGTGCACAGCACCCGTTCCCCCCACTCCTACACCTATGCTGCCGAGCAGGAGTCCCTTCTCTCCCACCCAACCCACTCCCATCACGGTCTACCCCCTCATCATCCACCTCCGCCCCCGCTGTTCCTCTCCAGACACTCTTTTGCCAGAAGGGATCGACGGGCTCTGTCCCTGGAGCTTCCAGAGCTGCTGCGGGCAGGTGGACAGCCCCCGGGCCTGCCCCCTTTCCACCCGGATCATGGGAGGAGGACTGGGTCTGGGGCAGGGGCAGGGGGATCCATCACTGGAGGGTCTGGGGCTGGTAGTTTAGGAGTGGACCACCGGGATTGTAACGGCAAGGCACCGGGTCCCCACACTCAGCTCATGACTGAGGTTTTTCCTCAAGTCAATGCACGCAAGGACAGAGCAGACCTGGATGAAGAGACAGATTACGTGAGTGGCACAGATCTACTTTAGCGGCTCTTCCTTTAAACACCAGGTTTACTCAATAAAGACGAAATGCCATAAAAGCCACAAATAAATAAAAAATCATCACCTCTTAAGATGTTTCCACTTTAATCTGTCAATGCTATAGCAACGAGGTGCTAAAAGAGATACTTTAGATTTAGGAGAGATGCTATAATGGCAGTTTATGTGGCAAAAGGAGAGAGGAGCTCAGGGATGCTGCTGTAGTGCATGGATGGGGAATTCTTTATTGGTTCTCAGAACCAGATAATACTGAAAACCAAAACAAATCATAAATCACAATCATTGTGGGAACTGTTGTGAAAATGAGGCAGCAGTAGTGGTTTATCTAACCTCTGCGGTGACTTTGGAGTCACTTTATGAAATTTCAAAGCAAGGCAGAAATCAAATTCAATCATTTTAATAGCATTTACGTTATGGATAGAATGGGGATCAAATAAAGGGTTATCTGAAGGAAAGCTAAATATTATACTGTATATACTGTAGTACATAGTGAGTGTTGACACTCTTAGCAAAACATCTGATAGTGCTCATACCAAGAGCTAATAATGCACTAATGAGCTAAAAGCGGAAATTCTTCTTCACTCTATTCCCCTTTCTCTTCTTCCTCTTCCAGAGTTTGTGTTTCCGTATCCAGAAGATGATAGAGGTGTACAAGCCAGACTGGTGTGAAACTAGAGAGGAGTGGTCCGTGTACCTGTTCTCCCCTCAGAACAAGTGAGTGAACGATTTCAGCTCTGATCCCCCCTTATTTATGGGGCTGTACCAAATATCTTCTTTTTTTTTTACATTCAAAGCTTCTATTGAGTTTTTTTGAATGAAGCTTTGAATGTTGTCTGTCTTTATATTTTATGATGTCACCACCCTAAAAAAATAATGATGATAGAAAATCCTCAAGTAACATCCTCTGTATTTGAGAAGACAGATTATTTGGGATAAATGAATTAGTCCTTTTAAATTTAATGAATTGTATTGTCATCATTATAGCTGGTATTTATGCAAACAGAGGGGCCTAAGACAATAATGGTATTATCACACTGACATTTACCATTTATTCAATGGAGACAGAAAACACCTGGACCTCGTAATCCGTTCACAACTTAAGTTTCTTGCTGTCAATCAATCAAACAAGTCATCAACTTAAAAAAGAACACTGCTTCATTGCCAGGCCACTAGCGGTGGTCTGTAGGCTAGAGTTAGCGACCTGTGCTCCCACCCTGCCAGTCTGCACTGATACTAGAGGAGCACTAACAAGTACAGCAACTTTGCTGCTGGACTTAAGTTCAATTTCAGGCATCATCTGCTATCAAAGTGGGGAATAAGATATGGAAATATGTCCAAATGTGGAACTGCCTTGCACATATCAGCAATTACAATGTAATGTTAGTTAGCTAGTTAGCTACTGAGAACATATTACCAGTGACTTTTTTTGTCATGATTGTTATCATAATTCTAAATTGTCGGTGAAGATTCTTAGTCATCCAGGTCATGGTAATCCTAAGTGCTATATTGTAGGCAACTGGACTTACTTGTGTCTCTTGAAGATGTTTCGCCTCTCATCCAAGAAGCTTCTTCAGTTCAACCCTCACATGGTGGCTAAGTGGGTCAACGACTCACATTGTGACCTTACCGACTCTGAAACTAAGAGCTCACGTGACCCCTACGACTCTGCAAGGGTTCCCACCCACACAGGGTTTATAGCCCGCAACTTCGCACCAGTCATTTAGAACTGAAGAAGCTTCTTGGATGAGAGGTGAAATGTCTTCAAGAAACGCAAGCAAGTCCATCTTTATTAACAAAGAAAATGCATTTGTGGGTTTCTTTTATTGCTTGCGTAGCCATCTTGTCGATTCATTGAATTGACACATAAAGACAGACAACCATTCATGCTCACATTCACTCCTATAGGCAATATAGAGTCACAAATGAACCTAATGAGCATGTCTTCAGAGAAAACCCACGCTGACACTGGTTGAACATACAAACTCGGCACAGAGGGGCTCCTCATCCTATGGGGGACCCCAGGGTGGCATCTGAACACCCCACCAGGAACCCTTTTGCTGTGAGGTGACAATGCTAACCACAGCACTATCTTGTCACTCATCTTGTTATGATTTCTCGTAACACTTGATTTGAAGTGTGCCTCTAAAAAAACTCTGTTTGGAGGGCCATGTCGCCCTAACACTTCACCCTACCCCCCTATCCCAACAAACTGCGGGACACCCTATCCCTAGATGTGACCATGCAAAACAGAGGGGTAAGGGCTAAGTTGGGCCTTAGAATTATTATTCATTATTCGGCACAGCCCTACTTGTTTAGTTGGGACTGATAGTTAAAGAGGTGCTGAGGCTTTCTGTCCACCATACACTTACACAGACCATTGTGATTGTCCTCCCCAATATCTCCAGCCTCATGGAAAGTCTTTCCAATAAACAAGTGAGATGTAAAACCCATTGACCTTTATTTAAAGCCACGGTCCACTTGATATTGGTCAGTGGGAATTGATCTGAACCAAAAATGTACAACAAAGTTTAACCTTTTAGTGAGAAAACAAAGCGGGAAGCATCTCTCTGGATGTGTCAGTACGTGTGATAGTTTGCTTTGGAAAAGTGTTTCTTCCAAGCCTGTTTGTTCAGCACTAAAGCACAGACAAACCAAGTGTGGAGAGATGAGTCGACAAGCAAGACCAATGGCCCTGAAAACAAATGTTAGCAAGCGTTACCCGCTCTGTCCTGATACCATGGGAGAACAGCAAGCTGCATAGTCAAACCATTTATCTGTTCACACAGAGAAAACTGCTGTCTTCTGGTTTCACAAATGGCTTGTTAAAGTGATGTTGCTGTGTGATTCTTCCAAACCATTTTTTTGTCTGTAGACAGTGTTATTGACTCTGGGCTCCGAGTTGTGTGTGTCTGCGTGTTCGTCTGTGTTTGTCTGTGTTATTACGTTTTGTTCCAGCCTTCAGTGCATCGCTGGTGGAAAGGCCCCTGAAAGCAACATAAAAGAAAAATCACTCAGTCATCCACTCGCTCACTCACCCGATTCCCTGCGTGCTGATAGCCACTTAAGGGAAGCCAGGCCCCAGGGCTGTGTTTTGGCATCCTGGCAGGTGCCATCTGTCAAGCAAGGGCTGTGTGTGTTGGCGGTGTGTGTACTCGCGTTAGGCCATATCTCTGGTAGTGTCATGTTGCGTGTTTGCGGATAAGTTTGCATATGTGCATGTGGGAATGTGTGAGCATATGTGCGCCTTGTGAATGCCTCAGTGTAGTGTATATCAGTGTGTATAAGCATATGTGTGTGTTTACTCTAATAAGTGCACCTAAACAGAATTAAAGCAGACAAACAAACAAAAGGATAAACAAGCCAACAACAGAAGTTGTGTCTCAGGTGGGATGAGTGCCTACACCAGCGATGCTGCTGCTTGCGATCGATATCAGGGGACAGGGGTTGCCAGATCTGAATCGATAGATAAAGGTGACAGGGTTGCCAGGTCTGAAGGAAACGTAGTCAGATTAGCACATTGATTCTCTCACCCAGAGAGCAGGTGCAGCAGTAGGTGTATTCTGCTTCCTTTATAGCTGGCAGATGAGATGAGATGTGTGAGGGCTTCACTCAAGGCTTACTGCCTTTACTGGCTCTGGAGCTGACGATTTGTCAACAACACTGCAGGTGTCTAAAGATATTAAAGTCTATCCAGAGATAGTCCCTACACCAGTGCTGCTTATCACAGGATGCAGACGTGTGTCTGTGCCTTCTGAGGAGTTCCACCATGAAGTATTTTCCACTCAGAACTTTTCGGTTTCATTTGAATACTTGTTGGATGCCAGAGGAAAATTTTCAACATTTCTTAACTTATAGAAATCTCGAGAAAAGTCTAGAAAAAAAACATAAATTAATATTCACCAATATCTTCCTAAGGTGTTTTTGTTCTCAGAAAGGTCCAAGAAAAGTCCACATGAGGTCCATTACATGTTCTTAAGAAGGTGGAAATTGAACTATTCATACTTTTCTTAGAGTTATTAATAACTCAATTAGAACACTTACTTGTCACTTTTTGGCCCACTCGCCCGTGATATTTTCTGGCATGACCAATCGCTAATATATTATATGACATGAGTCCCACTAACATAACTGGTGTGACTTGAAGTGTTAGTGTAGTGTTAATTTTAATAGCCCATGATGCTTTTTGTAAAATAATAACACTAATTATTAAAATTATCATAAATTCTAAAATAGTACTGTAGTTTAATTCCCATAATACTATAAAACTGTAGATTTGAAGAAACCACACTAACTAATGATGCTACACAAACGTGTCAACACAAAATGTACGTAAATGTGCCCTTGACTGTGTGTAGATTCTGTCCTTACAAGAACGAATCCCAAATAAGAAAACAATACTGAAAGAAAAGAACTACAATGTCTAACAAGCTTGGCTACTGAGAAATTAATAATTGATCTGCTGATTATTCTCTTGATTAAATTGATTTGTCTAGGTCGTAGGTGGTCTATAAAATGTAAAAAAAGAAATGGTAAAAAAAAGTTGATCAGTTTTTCCCAAAGGCTGAGACAACATCCTCAAATATCTTGATTTGTCCAAAACCCAAAGATTGTCCAAAGATATTCAGTTAACTTTCAGAGAGTGGTAAAATATAAGAACATGAATCACAGAATTCTGGCTTTTCCTTTCTGGAAATTTCAATCAGTTGATTGATTATCCAATTATCCATCCATTTTCTAACCGTTTATCCTTTTGAAGGTTGTGGGGGGGCTGGAGCCTATCCCAGCTGACATTGGGCGAGAGGCAGGGTACACCCTGGACAGATCACCAGACTGTCACAGGGCTAACACATAGAGACAGACAACCATTCACACTCACATTCACACCTACGGAGAATTTAGAGTCACAAATTAACCTGCATGTCTTTGGACTGTGGGAGGAAGCTGGAGCACCCGGAGAAAACCCACACTGACACGGGGAGAACATGCAAACTCCGCACAGAAGGGCTCCCACAGCCGGGATCGAACCAGGAACCCTCTTGCTGTGAGGCGACAGTGCTAACCACCACACCACTGTGCCGCCCCCGATTATCCAATTAGTTGGTGATTAATTCAACATTGGACAACTAATTGATTCATGTCTGTAGCTATGACAAGTTGTTGTTTATTTATTTATTTTTTAACAATGTTTTCTCATCCTTAGAGTTTGCATGTTCCCCCCGTGTCAGCATGGGTTTTCTCCAGGTACTCCAGCTTCCTCCCACAGTCCAAAGACATGCAGGTTAATCAGTGACTCTAAATTGGCTGTAGGTGTGAATGTGAGTGTGAATGGTTGTCTGTCTCTATGTGTCAGCCCTGTGATAGTCTGACGACCTGTCCAGGGTGTACTCTGCCTCTCGCCCTATGTCAGCTGGGATAGGCTCCAATGTAAAGGTTAATTAATTTGAGTGGGTCATTAATGATGATTCTGTATAAGTCTATGCACACTGTAGTATCTCCTAAAAGAAACAGCCTTAAGTTTTCTCGGAGCAGGATGGAAAAATCTTCAGCTGAACATATACCCTCATTGAAAACTCTTAAACAACTCCTGCATTTTCCGCATATCACTCTCTTTCCTCTACCCTCTCTGTTTCTCTCCTGTCAGGTTCAGACTGCTCTGCCAGTCCATTATCGCCCATAAGCTCTTTGACTACGTGGTTCTGGCCTTCATCTTTCTCAACTGCATCACAGTGGCTCTGGAGAGGCCCAAGATAATGCAAGGCAGTCTGGTAAGAGCCGCGTTTCTCCATATCCCTTATCATCAAACAATCAACCATGTAATGCTGAGTGCTAAGTGATGCAACTGATAGAAGCCAACATTGTATTATCCTCTCACTGTCTGCATATCTGAGATGAGACTCTTGGCATATAGGCTGCAAATCCTCAGAACCTGTTCTTCCCATTATTTCTATATACATATGGAGGGTTTTTTTAAATCAACAAATTCTTCTTTTCTACCAAATAATTTTGACCTCTTTTCTGCCTCTATAATTCTGGTTGTAATGATGACCAGTTTCTAAAGTATTCTGTTTCTTGTAAACAAGCTGTTGCTCCTTTTGAAAAAAAAAAAAAAAAAAAAAAAAAAAAATCCCACAAATGATTTAGAAACAAGCAATTATTTTGATTAATAAGAGCTACTTCAAAACGCCGCCTTGCCTTCATTGCTCCAAGCTCTCACTGAGATCTGGCATCAAGCCACTTCCCAGCATTCAGGCAGCACCAAAATTATTGAATGACAGGCACTTTTCAAAGCAAGTCATCTGAAGCGTTCAAATGAAAGCAACTCTTTCAAATTTGGCATTTAATTTGCAAACAAGATCTAATTCTAATTTAACAGCAAAAACACTCACAAACAAAGTCTCATATCTCGCTTTGAAGCTTCTGCTGCAGTCAGTCTTTCTTCCCGAGCTGCCAAGTCTTATTGTCTTGTTTAATTCTTCTCCTCCTTGTGCAGTCCTTCTTCATGCTCTCTTTGTCTTCCCTCCTTTTGTTACAGGAAAGGCTGTTTCTCACTATTTCCAACTACATCTTTACTGCCATCTTTGTTGCAGAGATGACTGTCAAGGTAATATGTCCTTTCTTCTGTTCCTCCGTTCAACTTTCTTTACTTTCTTCAGTGTTCTCTCATCACGCCTCTCCATTGTTCTTTTCTCTTTCTCCTCCTGTCGTGACCTTGTATCTCACCCACTTCTCTTCTCAGTTATCTGCTCTCTCCCTCACATCTCCATCCTTCTACTAGTATTGTCTCTTGTCTTTCTTCTGTTCATCATTTGTCTCCACTCTTCCTGTCCTTTTTTATCCTCTTATGTCTTCATCTCCTCCTCTTGCTCCTGTCCATGTCCTCATTTCATATCTGGTTTGCTCCTCTCACACCCTTTCTCTTCATTTTTTTCCTTTTCATCTCCTCCTCTTCTTCTTCCATATCTCCAGCTGTTATTCTCGCCTTCCATCCTTTTTCCTCCCTTCCTTTCTCTCCGTGTCTTTTTTCTTGACAACTCGGCAACTTACAGTTTAATCAGTTGCACATGTCCCATTAGCGATGGGCAGCTAGATAATGAAGTTAATTAGAAGGCTATCGCTCCTCAGCTGGCCTTTAGCTACTCCTGGACTTCCCATCGATAAACACATGCACACACAAACACACACTCACACACACACACACTTGTTAATCCACTAATCTGCTTTCCAGATGACTGGGAATCATCCATTATTAAGGGCCTTGTGTCTTCCAGGCATTTTCCTTATCGGTAGAAACCCTATAGTGATTTATTTATGACCAGGAATAATGAAGATATGTGTGCTACAATGATATGTAGATCATCTCTGCACTGTGGTGGTGCAGAGTTCACATGTGCACATATGCATCTGGCCCCTGGTTGAACTTGGGTTTGTTATTTATTCTCTTCCGTATCTCCATCTCCCTCATTGCATCTTTATTTACCTCCATTCCTTGGATCAGTCTTCCGATCACTCATATGTTCATTTGCTGTATCTTCTTTGTGCTGCTCATTTAAGGAACTCCATATTCAGTTCTGTATCTGTCTGCTCTTTTGTCCCTCAGTTTGTAATTGAATCAGGCAAGCTCCATTGTTATCTGTGCCGTGCTTCATTTGCACACTCAGATGTAGTCGCAGCACTCTCCTGCAGCTCATTTTCTTATCTCAAATAATATATCAGTGGCTGTGTCGTGCTCCACTCAAAGGTGTGACTCTTGCAGCTCCTCAATAATGAAGCATTTGTCCTGTCATTGAACTGTCACAAAATCAGGGGACTAATCTTCCACTTGTATTTGTACATGAGCTTTATCTCAGCTGTAGTATTGTAGTGTTGTCAGGACTCCACCACACACTCACATTTGCACACTCATTTGTCCTAATGTACTTGTGACAGCATTTATTTTCTAAATCATAACACACTTATTAACTTTGGCAAGACGGCTGAAAGGACCTAATTTAGGAATAATATCCTCAGTGAGACAGTGCAGGGCTGATGAGGAAAGAGCAAGAAAAACATTTATTCCCATAACTAGTCGAGTTTCAGCCCGGCCGCTAGAAGAAAATGTTGGCATTCTATGTGTCTGCAGACCACGGTTACTTTACATTTGTAGGTTTCATACATATAGCATCATATATACGATTCTAAATTAAAGTAGTTCAGATTTTGTACATGTATATGAGGGAGGGGGAGAAGAAGGCGAGGATGGTAGATGGTGTGACACCAGGCAAGATGGCTGCCAAGCTGCAGACCACTGTTCAACACCAACAATCAACTATGCAGGTTGTTTTCTTAGCGAGACACGGCAGCAGTTCCAGCACCATTTATGCCACCAAAACCAGGTATTTTAAGCCCAAATAGGATCTTTCCAAAACCATAACAATGTGGGTTTTTTGTGCTTAAACATAGCAGCGTGTAAACCACAGTGTTGTTGAAACTGATAATCATTTAGTTGCAATTTATCTGCTACATAATAATGTGTAAATGTTACATATCCATGGTTTGTAAAAAAAATTACAATGCCAACATTTATTCTGGTTATTGTGTTGCAGTTTGTTTGTATAACCCAGTATCACATAGACTTTGTCAATAAATGCTGTAGTCAGCCAAAGACAATCACGGTTGACAGAAATTCTACCTACTCTTCAAGCTATCATATGATCAACATTTTGTGTATTAAATGTTCAGCTTTGGGTAGAGCTATGTGCTCATCACTGTCACTTCTTACCCAGCCATCCAATCACAGGGAAAAGAGGGACAAGACAAATACCACAAAGACCAGCTGTCACATCCTGCATGTACAAGTGCTGAAAAACAGCAATGGGATAGAAAAAATAATGCTGGTCACATAGACCAGTGGGTCTATATCCTCTTTTCATCCAGAGCAAGGGCCAGAGCAAGCACTCTACCTTGTGCTGACATTTTTCCTTGGATATTCCTTAGCAGCCAGGTGCAACCAAAGTATCTGAGCTCGAAAAACACTGCATCCTCAAAACATGTTTTCAGAGGAGCACTTGGCATTTAGTCTGCCAATCGACCAACCCACCAGAAGGTGTCAGCCCCAGTGACAATAAGGCCCAAAACATTTATAGTTCCTGAGCAAGCCCAGGCCAGATCTTAATCCCTACATCCTACCCTTGTTGTTAAAGGTTCTGTATGCAGAGAATGAAGTCACGCTATTTCTCTGTGTGTTGTAATCTGAACCTTTCTGTGGTTTGTTGTGGTTCAATTCAATTCAATTCAATTCAATTTTATTTATAAAGCCCAATATCACAAATCACAATTTGCCTCACAGGGCTTTACAGCATACGACATCCCTCTGTCCTTAAGACCCTCACAGCGGATAAGGAAAAACTCCCCAAAAAAAAACCCTTTAACGGGGAAAAAAAAAACGGTAGAAACCTCAGGAAGAGCAACTGAGGAGGGATCCCTCTTCCAGGACGGACAGACGTGCAATAGATGTCGTACAGAACAGATCAGCATAATAAATTAACAGTAATCCATATGACACAATGAGACAGAGAGAGAGAGAGAGAGAGAGAGAGAGAGAGAGAGAGAGATGCAGGTAATGACAGTAGCTTACAACAACATTAATGAAAGTAATAATATTATAGTTATAGTTCTGGCTACTGTGGTACAATATGTTGAAAGTATGTATTAGTATCAGACAGTATACTTGTGTGACAATAGTCATATGTGTATAATAACAGTAGAAGTATGACTAATGACTAATGATGGCAGCAGCAGCAGGAGGCATCTGGCAGGACCACGGCAGCAGCACAACCACACACGTCACACTGTCCAGGCACCGCTGCGGTATGAGTTATTCTGAGAGACAGTGGAGCACAAAGGCTCCGGAGAAGAAGCCGAGTTAGTGACATCCAGAATGGCCGAGTTAGCAAGATGCAGTAATAGGATGAGAGTGAGAGAGAGAGAGAGAGAGAGAGAGAGAGAGAGAGAGAGAGAGAGAGAGAGAGAGAGAGAGAGGGAGCCCGGTGTATTATAGGGGGTCCACCGGCAGACTAGGCCTAAGTCAGCCTAACTAGGGGCTGGTACAGGGCAAGCCTGAGCCAGCCCTAACTATAAGCTTTATCAAAGAGGAAAGTCTTAAGTCTAGTCTTAAATGTGGAGACGGTGTCTGCCTCCCGGACCGTAACAGGAAGATGATTCCACAGGAGAGGAGCCTGATAGCTGAAGGCTCTGGCTCCTGATCTGCTTTTGGAGACTTTAGGGACCACGAGTAACCCTGCGTTCTCAGAGCGCAGTGTTCTGGTGGGATAATATGGCACTATGAGCTCTCTAAGATATGACGGAGCTTGACCATTTAGAGCTTTATAAGTTAACAGTAGGATTTTAAATTCAATTCTGGATTTTACAGGGAGCCAGTGCAGAGAAGCTAAAACAGGAGAAATATGATCTCGTTTCTTAGTTCCTGTTAGTACACGTGCTGCTGCATTCTGAATTAGCTGGAGAGTTTTTAAGGACTTACTAGAGCTACCTGATAATAGAGAGTTACAGTAATCCAGCCTTGAGGTAACAAAAGCGTGGACCAATTTTTCTGCATCTTTTCGGGTCAGGATAGGCCTAATTTTCGCAATATTACGCAGATGAAAAAATGCAGTCCGTGAGGTTTGCTTTAAATGAGAATTAAAAGACAAATCTTGATCAAATATTACTCCGAGGTTTCTTACGGTAGTGCTAGAGGCCAGAGCAATGCCATCTAGAGAAACTATGTCATCAGATAAAGAGTCTCTGAGTTGTTTGGGGCCAAGAACAATAACTTCAGTTTTGTCTGAATTTAACATCAGGAAATTGGTGCTCATCCAATTTTTTATGTCTTTAAGGCAGTTATGGAGTTTAGTTAATTGATTACTTTCTTCTGGCTTCATCGATAAATACAACTGTGTATCATCCGCATAACAATGGAAGTTTATAGAGTGATTTCTAATGATGTTACCTAAAGGAAGCATATATAGAGTAAATAGGATTGGTCCGAGCACAGAACCTTGCGGAACTCCAAAACAAACTTTGGTACGTAAGGATGATTCATTACGAACGTCAACAAATTGAAAACAATCAGATAAATAAGATTTAAACCAGCTTAGTGCTGAACCTTTTAGGCCAATTAAGTGATCCAGTCTCTGCAGTAGAATTTGATGGTCAATTGTGTCAAACGCCGCACTAAGATCTAATAAAACAAGAACAGAGACGAGTCCTTTGTCTGAAGCAATCAGAAGGTCATTTGTAATTTTAACTAGAGCTGTCTCAGTGCTATGATGCACTCTAAATCCTGACTGAAATTCCTCAAATAAATTATTATCCTGGAGAAAATCACACAGCTGGTCTGCGACTACTTTCTCAAGGATCTTTGACATAAAGGGAAGATTAGATATTGGTCTATAGTTGGCTAACACCTCTGGATCCAGGGTGGGCTTTTTTAGGAGAGGTTTAATTACAGCTACCTTAAAAGACTGTGGTACATAGCCTGTTAATAGGGATATATTGATCATATCTAATATATGAGTGTTAACTAAAGGAAAGACCTCCTTAAGTAGCCTAGTTGGGATGGGGTCTAAGAGACACGTTGATGATTTAGATGAAGAAATCACTGCGGTCAATTCTTGAAGAGAAATTGGGGAGAAGCAATCTAAATATATATTAGATTCTACAGCTGTGTTTGAGGTTAGATAGGTAGGCCTACCATCCGAGGGCAGGAGGTCATGAATCTTGCCTCTAATAGTTAGAATTTTGTCATTAAAAAAGCTCATAAAATCATTACTGCTAAGGGCTAAAGGAATACAAGGCTCAATAGAGCTTTGACTCTCAGTCAGCCTGGCTACAGTGCTGAAAAGAAACCTGGGGTTGTTCTTGTTTTCTTCTATTAATGCTGAGTAATAGTTTGCTCTGGCATTGCGGAGGCCCCTCTTATAAGTTTTGAGTGGTAAGCGGTAGCGGTAGCGGTAGTGGTAAGCCGGTCCGGCCGTGTTTGCGTGTTAGTGCATGTGTGTATCCCACTGGCTATGCTCATCACCACCACTTTACACTGATAACGTGGTGGCGTCATTATGAAAGCGTAGTGCCAACCGTCCAGGTTCCCCCAGTTAACTCTTTTAGCACTGTTGCCATTGTGTATAGCACTGTTTCTGGAGTTAGCACCGTTAGCTGCTAGCTGCAGGCTCAGCCACCTCCATGTTGAGAACCTTTGAGGCGTTTGGGGCGGCAGTAGCTCAGTCCAAAGGGACTCTGGTTGGGAACCAGAGGGTCGCCTGTTCAAGTCCCCGTCCGGACCAAAATATGGAGCGTGGACTGGTAGCTGGAGAGGTGCCAGTTCAGCAAGGCACCGAACCCTCCAGCCGCTCATAGGCAGCCCCACTTTGACATCTCTCCACTTAGTGTATGTATAGGTCCTGTTTGTGCATGTGTGTGTTCGGACCTGTGTGTAATTGAAAACAGAGTGAAAAAATTGAATTGAATTAATAAAATACATACATATATATATATATATATATATATATATATATATATATATATATATATAAATGTCCAGACAACTGATACGTTCTAAATTTCGAATAGAGTCGTAGTCTAGGCAGCATGGTGGTGCAGTGGTTAGCATTGTCGCCTCATCACAAGAGGGTTCCTGATTTGAACCCAGGGGCGGGGGAGCTCCTCTGTGCATAGTTTGCATGTTCTCCCCGTGTCAGTGTGGGTTTTCTCCGGGTGCTCCGGCTTCCTCCCACAGTCCAAAGACATGCAGGTTAATTTGTGACTCTGAATTGTCCGTACGTGTGAATATAAGTGTAAATGGTTTTCTCTCTCTATGTGTCAGCCCTGAGATAGTCTGGCGACCTGTCTAGGGTGTACCCCATGTCTCGCCCAATGTCAGCTGGGATAGGCTCCAGTCCCTCTGCGACCGGTTGTGGGAAGTGAATGACTGAAATGCATTAATATTTAAGCCATGGTCATACGTTACCTCAGTACTGCTATAAAAGTCGCACATGTCCTGGAACTGCATGAACTGTTCCAGCCTGCCAGCACATCATCTATCATCCATTAACCTACATTTTCCTTGATATGTTTTACAGCTTACACCTCTAACTTTAAATCAGTCTTTGGAGACATCCATAAGTTCACAATAAATCAGTCATTTTTAGAGCTTTACGTTAATGGCCTTAATGACTACTACAGTCATATCACCATGATTTCTCTAAGGTTTTCAGATGAAGGATTTTTCCTTATTCCTCAATTAATTTTTAAAACTGAAGCATCCTTTAGATTACTCTCACAGCTTTCATACAATTTTAAACATATACCTGATCTCCTGACATTGGGAATATGAGATAAGTACCCTATGGTACCCTATACGTCATCTGCACACAGTTCACATGTGAGCTGTGCGCTTAGGAACATTTCCGAGTGGAAAAAACGTAATTGCACTCCATATAAATGCATTTCTCAGTGTGGTTCAACAATGTCAGACATTTTCTTTGCACAAAGCAGTAATTAAGAATCTGTGGACACTTGAGGTAATGATCTCCTGCAGTGCTCTTTTATTCTGTCATATTTTTTCTCTATTCTGTTCTCACCCTCCTTCCAGTTCCCATCCTCCTTCTCTCTCCTTCGCTGCTTGTTGCTGTTAATCTGCTGTTGCAGGCTGGTCAGTCTGATCTCTCTCTGAGGAGCACTAATTAAACAGAGTTTCCTCTCTGAGACACACTTCATCACTGTTTTCATTTTCCTCTCCACACACACACCAATACACTGGTACATGAGCGGTAGTGATCAGTGTAAACAGTGTTACCTGCACAGTGAGTTTGACCTTGAACATCACACTCTAATTAGAAACAGGGAGGGAAGTGTAGATCTGTCTCTCTCTGTTGCACCCTCCCTCTGTCTTTCTCTTTTTCTCACATCCACACGCACATGTTTAAACAAGCGCTGATGTACACATGAACTCGTACGCACTTATTCTCAGTTGACTCGTTCTTGTCACACTGTGTCTTTTGCCTGCTAAAGCTGATCAGACTGTTATGAGGTCTAAGCACGGCTGACAGAATGCGTTTCTTACAAGCATTTTAGCAGCCATTCTGTGTTGTCACTACTGTCTGTGCTTACGCGATCATCATGCCTAATTCAAAGTTATAATATGCTGTGGTGTCAGCTCGACGTTTTCCCATGGTCCGTCTCTTACCTCAGCGTAGTCACTCAGCTCTGAGGTCATCATATTACAGCAGCTTGAGGCCAAGGCAAACTTGCAAAAACTTTAACAGCTTTGAATGTGTGAAGCTCGGTCGTCAGCAGAAAATGATGTTTCCAACATCAACGTGTCATGCTTTTTCCTTTCTTTTAAAACCGCCTCACAACACTTACTGAGGAGCTTAGTGACACAAGCTGAAAGAAACAGTCAAAAGGGAGTTTTAGATCTTGCTTTTTGGCTTTGAGATGCATTACCGAGCAACTTTTTTGAGACATGTCCAGAATTAAGACTCTCCATGTGTCTATTTTCCAAGTATGAGCACAATGAATGCCATTTGCTAAAGTGCTTCCAAAGGCTTCACAACTTGTGTTAGCTGGTCAGAACGGCTCCATTAAGACTCCTGATTTGTTTTTTTACTGCAAGCAGCGAACTTATGTCGGTACCCGAAGTCTTGCAAGGAAAAATGAATGACTCATGTTCTTCTTTACTTCTTTAACTTAGTACCTTTGAGAGTTTCCAAACTACTGATCCGGAGCTGCATGGTGTTGTGTTGAAAAATTCTATGGTTGCACTGGGTAGCTGATCATAGGAGGAGGGATGATGCTGAAGAAGGTGTGCACTCTCTGCAAATTGCACCTGATTTAAGTTTAAAATATAATAATTTGCATTTTACTAAAATTTTACTGATTTCATTTACCGGGTGATTAGTGTGCACCACTTAGGAAATCCCAAAATAATTTGCTTTATAATGAGCAAGTTGGTGAATTAATAATATTAAATGTTATAAGCTGGCCCCGGTGCTGCAAAACAATATGCTAGGACAGGGGTCTTCAACGTTTTTAAGGCCAAGAACTGTTTGCTGAGAAAGAGATGGAGCACACAACATATATTGTATACATTTGAGTTACATATCAATAAAGCCAGATGGATGTTTTTTAGGCAGAAGGGTAATTTAAGTGACTATGAACGTGGTATGGTTGCTGGTGCCACACAGGCTGGTCTGAGTATTTCAGATACTGTCGATCTACTGGGATTTTCACGCACAACCATATCTTGGGTTTACAGAGGATGGTCTGAAAAAGAAAATGAAGTAGTGCAGCTCATACAGATGCCTAAGGTGCTTAGTGTACCAGTAAGAGAAGTCAAGGGCCACTGACCAGGCTGGCATGTTTGATGCTCTTGGAATGAGAACGACTCAGACTCATCACCCAAAGTCATTACACTGTAGTATTGAAGCTTTTCGGCTACAAAGTACTGTTGAAATATCTGTGGGGAAAGTGTAAAGAGTATAGTGGACATCCATCACAGTGTGAGCTTACAAAATCCCATCTCAAACATCAGATTGCAAAACTAAAGCTGAAGTGGCATGTACAATAGTTGCCATATGTTCTGTTAAGTGATATTCCAAATGGAGTTTGAGTGTAATTTGAATTTGAATTTAATGTGACATACTCGCCCTGTCAGCTAAAGGACAGCTGGTAGTGTGAGAGAAGAAGCGCAGGCTTTGATAACAGCGCTGGCATCGACCTGCTATAGATTTCCCATGCTTCATGTTTTATCATGCCGATATTTGATCTGCTTAATGGAGGCCCCACGGCATTCCAATAGTCCCGAAGAGGTTTTAGTATAGCCAGCTGCTATTAATAACGGAGCAGACGTATTATAACTCGCCATCCAGCCTGTCAAGTCGTGACAAAAGACCTATCGTATAGGATGTGACAGTGACTCGCTGCTGTGCAGATCCTTGCAGTGAGGACAGATAAAATATTTTCTTAGAGTGAGAGTTTTGGACCGTGTTGGCTGTCAAAACAAGGCAGTGAGATTGTCTGTTCCTAAACACAACTGTAAAGAATTCTGCAAACTGACTTCTTCAGTTAGTTTTGATGCACAAGTCCCTTTTCTTTCTTCATCCTTCTCACTTATCCGTCCTTGTTTTTCTTCCACCTTGTGTTTATGTCATTCCATTTCTTTATTTCTCCTCTTTTTCTGTCTCTGTCAGACCTCTGGCACCGAGCTGCTACATTATTTCTATAGAGTTAGAGTGTCCTGACAACAGCTGGCATTGCAGTATCTGTTATCATGCTTGCACCGCTGCTGCTGTCGTCACTCACTTTGAGTCACTGCAGTGACAGTCATGGTGTTTGTTCACAGGTGGGATATGTTGCTAAAGCTTGTCAGCACATGATACAGTAGCAGAGTTTTACACAAGCATTTCTAGAAGCAGAGCGACAGGAACCTAATAAGAGTGCAAGAGTTAGCTCGGAATGCTGCATTTATGCAGCATCGGCAGAACAGGAAAATAGAGTGCCGAAGTCACGCCCCTTCCGGTAGAGCTCATGGGACCTTAGATCGGAAAAAATATGAATGGCAGTGAATGAGGAGAGAAATATTATCTTTTGTTCCCGTTTGAGTTGCGACATGAAATCCAATATGTTGTTAATAAATTTAAAACATAAATTTTAAGGTCAAGAAAATCATACTTTGTGGTAAAACTGTTGAGATATAAGCTTTTGAAAAATCGCTCGCTTCCAGCAGTTTGGAGTGACTGCAGCCTGGCACAAAACACACAGACATCTTCAATCAAAAATTGATTAATCATAAAACAGTGGAATTTCAGCGGGGAGGCCAAGCTGCAGGAAGTGAGCAAAAGCTATGACATCACATACGCGACCTCCTCCTGTGTACTCTTGAGTCTTTCTAATTAAAAAGCTTATATCTCAACAGTTTTACCACAAAGTATGACTTTCTTGACCTTAAAATGTATGTTTTAAATTCATTAACAACATATTTAGATTTCATGTCACAACTCAAATGGGAACAAAAGATAATATTTCTCTCCCCATTCACTGCCATTCATATTTTTTCTGATCTAAGGTCCCATGAGCTCTACCGGAAGGGGCATGACTTCGGCACTCTATAGGAACATGTCCTGTTATTACGTTGGCCCTTGCCCAAAAGGCACTAACAAGTGACTCCCACCTCCTCCACAAGATCGTTACGGAGTCACCACAATGCACGCGTCTCAAGTCCCGACGCCCCTTTGCCACACATGCCCAAGGACTGCTCCGCACAATACCAACTGTCACCTACAAAGCCTCCTGGGTCAAGGCAAGATGGAGGGACCAGTGGAAGTCAGTGGCTTCACCACTTTATTGAAGATCCCACGGACATCCTTGGCCAGCATCTTGCCCCGACAGCAATGGACGACCCTCAACCACTTGAGGACAGGTGTAGGACGCTTCAGTGCAGCAATGCAGAAATGGGGCCTTGCGGACAGCCCGCTGCAAATGCGGGGATCAATTACAAACTGTACAACATATAATAAGCAGCTGCCCCATATACCAGCCACCGAATGGCAATCTTGGTCTAATCGACCTGGATGATGACACACTGGACTGGCTTGCATCAACGCAGCTGACAGTCTAAGGACATATGCCAGGAGAAGAGGTAAATTTGGTTTTATGTGGCCATGGATGAAATGAGTTAGTTTGGTTTGACACGTTTCCAGTAAGAACTCTGGATCACATTTGGAATCTATTTTAAAGTTCCAGAGTCTACAGGTGGCACCTATATGACACTCCAAAGACACACTTTCAGCGGTTTATTTTGCAGCAGTGTGCCATCATTATTTCTGTGCCATGTTCCCAAACACCACTTATCCCACCTTTCCAGAATTTCCCATCCTTCCACATATCTCTCCGGTGGCATTTTTCTGCCAGACAAGGCAGACGAGCCCGCTGCATCTTCGCTTGTTCTGTTTCGACATGACAAGAACACCAAGTTGTTGTTGCCATGAAAGCACCCTGCAGATGTCAAATGATGTCGAAACATCTGCCATGCGACTTTTCCTCCAACCTCAGCAACTCTTTTTGATTGCAAAACTTTCTGTTTTTCTCTTTGTGCCTCTTCTGCCTTTCTCACTCGCCCCTGACTCCTGCCTCTCATTCCACCCACTGATAGCTGTCTCACTGTTTCCACAAAATTGTTGATCTCCCCCACCTCACCCATCCCCTCCTTTTTTCGTATCTAGAATATTCCCGTCCTCCTTCCTTCTGGTTCAGTCTCCATTAGGGCTTGCGTATTGAGCGAGACCTCCCATCTCAGCTGTAGCTAGAATGTGACAGGTAAATCTAAGACAAAACAGAAATATGTGATGTTTGCAGCTCCAGTGACAACAGCAACACACCTTCTCGGTATTTTGTCTTGTGTGGCCCGGCGGTGTAGAAGTGTCTGATGTAAGAGGATTTTGGGCAGACTGCTGAAGAGGCACAGTGCAATGTCAGCAGTCCAAAATGCTGTATGTCTTAACTGGAATTCAAACAGAGTAAAGCCTTTTCTCGAAATGTTCTTTCGAAGTTTTTATCACAGACATTTCCCTCAGTTACAGTACAGTCGGCAAAATTCAGTGTCAACATAAAAGCCAGTTAAGCATGCAAACAAACTTTGATTTTGCTGCGGATTCATCATTCCAACCACTCTGAAGTGTAATTTGAATGTGGATGTGCTGGTAGTCAGCCCAGTGTTGGAGATTTCCACTGCTGCCAGAAATTGTAGTAGATTTGCTTTCCTTTTAATCGCCTTTCCATTTCCCCCCTCTCCTCATTTCCTTTATTCCTCCCCTTGTCTGTTCCTTTCCTTTTCCTTTTGAACATTCATTTTCTCATATTGGGGTTTAAGAGCTATTGCTTGTCTGTCTTCCCTCCTTTCATCTCCTAAGAAATGTAGCTCTTCTGGATTTAACACCTCTCTCCCTCCATCACACACCTTTCATTCTCAAATATATATATTTTTTTCATCTTTGTGATTTTCAAATGTCTCCTCTTCTCTCCTCCAGAAAGCAGCTGACGTGAAATGAAATACCTGTTTGAGAAGCTAAATATGAAATCTGAATATCAAAGTGTGTGTGTGTGTGTGTGTGTGTGTGTGTGTGTGTGAGAGAGAGTGAGAGAGTGTGTGTGTGCATGCATCTGGCCACTGTCGTTTTACCTGTGCTGGATTCTGCATCTGTCTCCCTTCATCTCTCCAGGTGGTGTCCATGGGTCTGTACCTGGGGGAGAAAGCCTATCTGAGGAGCAGCTGGAACATTCTCGATGGTTTCCTCGTGTTTGTGTCTCTGATTGACATTGTGGTGTCCATGGCGGGCGGGGCTAAGATCCTGGGGGTTCTGCGGGTACTCAGGTTGCTCAGGACGCTGCGCCCCCTCAGGTTAGAAGGACAAACTGCCATGTTTTCTGTAATAGCATCATCATTTTGGATTGATTTGAAAAGAAATAATTTGACAGTAGCGTGCATTATAGTGGTTATACTTTTTGTTTTTTAATAAATTAAAATCTTGTGATCATCATTCACTCACAGGTATGTCTCAGTACTGTTCAGATTACTTTAACTTCAATTTCATTGCTAACGTGGCTTATATTCAGACTTGTTTCTTTTAGACCCTGGCAACACACTGATTTGTGCAAAAACATCCTATAAATATCCGGATGAATGGGCTTTAGCAGTACCAGTAGCTGCGTTGTCTAAATTGCCCGTTGCACTAGTTGTGTTGAAGTCTGTTCCCTCATCAAGTATTATTTCCCTCCTATTAAAATGCGTCAGGTGTGTACGACGAGTTTTGGATTGTATTTAGGTGGGGGGGAAACACTTATCGACATTGAAACCATCTGCAACACAACAACGGCATGGCGGGTCCCATACATTTTTAGGTGCTGTAAAAACACATGCTTGCAGTTATTAGTTGTAAACACATTCATACACAACACTGATATTTATCATTTTGGAAAATACCTACTATGTTACCTACCTGTTGTAACTGGTTCCAGCCCAGGAAATAGTCATTACTCCTCATTAAACTGTCAAATTGTCATCCTCACATTTTGTTTTTTTATATGGATCATACAAACGAGATATGACATGTCAATTAGTGAGCTTTAGAGATGCTGGTTTGTAGTATTTTTTTATTTTTTATCATTAGACGGACCCAGGCTCGCTGTTTCCCAGTGTTCCCAGTCTATGTGCCAATCAAACAGGCTACTTGTGGTAGTTTCATATTATCTGTACAAATATGAGAGTGGTATCAATCTTTTCATCTTAATCAACAAGTGCATTTTCCAGTTTTCTTTCTTTCTTTTTTTTTTTTTTTTTTTTTTTTGCTGTTCTGTATTTAATGATATTACTCTATACCAGGCATGTCCAAAGTCTGGCCCGGGGCCCAATTGTGGCCCGCAGACCAATTATAATCAACTCTTGGCTTGACTTTCAAAATGTACCATATGAGCCCTTTACACAATAATGGTCAATTGAGCAAGATCACTTCGCATTTTTACCCATCATGAGGACTATCATACAGTTTGTAGACAGGCATCAAGTAGTAATAGTTCATTAAAAGATAAAAATGGTTGCATTTGTCTCACTTTTTAAAAAAAAACATTTAATGTGAGAATCAGATGGCCCCCAGGTATTTTCACATTGTTTTATTTTCCCATTCAAAAGTTTATAAGTTGAGAGTAAGTTTAAGTTTAAATGTAAGTTTATTTACTTTATTAAAAAGTAAAAACCCCTGCTCTATACAGTGTACAATATTTATTCCATACAGTGTAAGACTCTATAGCTGAGATGGAAGCAGCTTGTGAACCACAGTTCAGAGGGCTCAAATGAGATTTACCTAGGTCATTTTAGGTTTAGGGGAATTCAGTCAGTTCCCAAAGTGCACCATGGGACCCGACACAGTCTCAGTGTGTCGACATTGCATCATTTACGTAACTTTAAACACCAATTAATACTGAACTTGTTGGAGAGGATAATGTTTATTTGTGTTATTTCTGATTTTGAACTCAATGGAAGCTCCATGTCCTAGTCCTTCTTTTCCCCTGTCTCCTTTTGTGTCGTTCTCTGTATCCCTTGCTCTTTTTCTCATTCACCATCTCTCTCTGTGTCTCTCCCTTTGCCCTCCAGGGTGATCAGCAGAGCTCCAGGGCTGAAGTTGGTAGTCGAAACCCTCATCACATCCCTCAAGCCCATCGGCAACATCGTCCTCATCTGCTGCGCCTTCTTCATCATCTTTGGTATTCTTGGTGTTCAGGTAAACACCGTCAGATATTGATTTGTATGTTCTCCATGGTATGCCTTCACTTCTTTGTCCTTGTCTTCTATTAATCAGGGGATCTCGCAAGTCTTTAACAATCTACGCAGACTCTCTGCAATTTTTTTAATTCAACCTGAGATGATATGATCTAACATAGCGACCCCTATGCTCACCATGGCTCCATTAAGATTTCATACCATCGAAATATGCCAGACCATTACTATGCTCTTAACTTTCATCTAGAGCAACAATGAAAGCCAAGAACTGAATCATTAAACATGAACTGTGAAGAACATGAGATGAGGTTGTATGGCTCTGTTAGCACCCACAATGAGATCACGTTCTCACAACACAGCTAAGAACGCTAATTACAGCAGAATCCAACAGGAAAAGGTATTACGGTAACACATTACCAAAAATCCAGCAAGTGTGGGTAATTTTCCTGCCAAAGCTAAGAACTGGATGAGTTTAAAAGAACGTTTTACTCTCCGCATATCCCTGCAGATGATTACATAATGAGCCACAGCCTTACCAATCCAATACAGGCAAACACATACAACACACTTTGGATTAAGTTACAGCCTCATTCCAGCCAGGGTTAATTCCTGTTTTTCAATTAAAGAGTAACTGTATGTTTTTGTGTCTATGTGACTAACTGGAATAACATTTTTTAAAACTGGTTTAGTAGCAAGTGAGAGCGCAGCAGCACAGCAGCAGTGAAACAAGCTGATCCGAACCACTCAGGGCAATATGCTCTGTCACTGTACATCCACTGAAAGTGCACATTTTTGCCAGTTACATGCTGATTATTTTTCTAAAAGTCTAACAACATAGTGGATAAGATCCCTACGGAAGTAGATCTTTTTGTTAAAGGGTAAGATCCATTTTGTTTAATCAGAAACAGCCCCAAAATCACCATCGCCAAACTCACCAGGCTCAAATTTTGGTGCATCAAAGTGCCACTGAAGTTAAGGTTTTTGGCTCAGAATATGAGAAAAGGATAACGGCCTTTTTACCATCTTTACCAAGAGTGTCTCTCCATTAGTTTGGTGCTACAGTATTTACACTGAATCATTCAGCATAACGTTTGCCAACCTTTGTTATCTCTGAGATTACAGATAAGTTAATGAAGCTAAGCTCCAGAAGTTAACGTTAGCTTAACTAGAGCCCTTTGGACAACAGCTAACAATGATGTACGATCACCAAAGTACAAAACTAGAACAAAATAGGCTAATGAACTCCCAGCAAACAAGGTGACATGATGAACAACGCAGCTAGGAGCTAACGTTAAGCTAACTTTAGCTAACGTTAGCTAGAGATGTTAAAGATAACTTTATATTTCCTTCCAGCAAAGTGACAATATGTTGCCTCAAACACAATGTTGACTTACCTTAGAACAGATGTAGACATCATTGTTAATCTTATTCACGGTGAGTTGATGTTGTCGTCTAACGTTACCACACAACTTTATCCAAAGGAGACACTTTTCTCAGTTGAGATGTGGTTTAGGAAAGTGTAAAAAATACACCTGGTCGCCCAGCCTCTCAGGATACCTTGTGTCGGAGTTGCATGTACCCCATGCACACGTTTGACCATTTTTAAAATTCAAATCTCAGAAAAAGCTCATAAAACCGAACAAAACTGACTTTCTGTAATGCATTTCAATGGACGTCCAGGCAGAGAATGTCCGAGTGTATGGGAATGGCTATACACACTGTGATTGGCTCATCACGTTTTAGGGCGAGGCTTAGCCATAGAACAATAAATATGAAAAGATACTGGCTCTATACACACTTGAATTACTGTCTATGTAAATGGAGTCTGGTGTGTTTGGCGATGGCGATTTCAAGGCTGTTCCTGGTTAACAAAAAAGGATATCACTGCTAATAATAACAACCTGAGCCTGTCGGTGGCAAAAACAAGCACTTTTAGTGGATGTAAATTGATGGTGCTCAATTGCAAACAGTCCGCAGTTGTTAAGTCGTCAGTGTAACCAAAATACAAGATAAGTCGACTAGCTAGCTCACAAAGGTGTTTATCCTTTAGGCGAGTCAGAAGCAAAGAAGCACGACAAGCTTGGAGGATGACCCCCAGCTTCTACTATAGTGGTATATCAACTTCCCGTTTAAACTTTGAGCAAAAAACTTTGTCACAAGAATATTTGGAGAACAGTGTGGCTAATCAAAATGTCTCAGAAAAATACGACATATCATAAAAATGCCAAAATACACTGGAACGTGGCTTATGGGAGCCAAGAATACAGAATGTGTTAACCCTAAAATATCATCATTAACATTTAAACAACAAAAAATCTCAAGGCACAGTATAGAAACAGGCTACTATATACTATAATTAATTAATAGATCATATTTTATATTCACACAACAAAGTAAAAAAACCCAGTTGAAATCTCCCCTATGATAAATCTCCTTTGCTGTGCTGTCAGAAACAGCTGATATGTGTCATAAATGCTCCAGTATTAACAATATCTACACAACAGGCTATATCATTAGTATTCTACAGCTATAGCTATTCTGTTTACGGTGAGTTCGTAAGTCTTGCAAACATACAACTGACTTGGTTTTCTCAATTTTATTTCATCAGTGCAGTCCTGCATTTCCTTTTGCATGCAGTTGTCAATCCCATCCTGTTTTTCCCCACATCGTTTCACGTTATTATTCATTCTGCATCTGCCGTTATGCATTATTTTACTCACTTCCCTCTTTGAAGTGTTCAGTGTGATTGAGAATTAAAAGCATCTTTTCTCGGGAGGAAAAGCACACTGTTGATATCAAGTGCTTTTGGAGTCTCCACTTAGGCTTCATCCACATACTGGTTACAGACACTAATTATGAAATTACTTCAAAAGCTGCATGAAAGAAGTGGGCGCGCACGAGCGTTGTCATGACTTCATCGAAATGCATCTTTGTGCGCCTGTGTCTCTCATTTCCTTCTCCGTGTGTGTCTTCCTTCACAGCTCTTCAAAGGGAAGTTCTACTACTGTGTGGGTTTCGACGTGAAGAACATCACTAACAAATCTGACTGCCTGGCTGCCAACTATCGATGGGTTCACCACAAATACAACTTTGACAACCTTGGACAGGTACAAAAGAGAGAAACTAGATCCCTGTCAACCTGTCTGGATTGTTGTGAAAGTATTAATTATGGATGAAAATGCAAACAATGATGCACACATATATCATAAAAATTAGAATAATGAGCATACGCTACAAGACAGAATTTCTCCTATACTGTGTAGCGCACGGGAAATTACTAAAAGACGTGCAACAAATACAGAACAACAAATCTACGGAAAAAGATTAAAAAGGTTAAAAAGGAATGTTTTCAACTATTAATGTAAAAAGACATTTAAAATGCCATTTTCTTGTCCTACAACAGCATTGTAACAAAAAACTTTTTCCTAGCTGAAATAATTGACCCTTCGCTAAGTCCCGCCCCCAGATGCAGATTTGCCAATCATAACGTAGCATCAGGCCGGCTCAGCCCAGGGTCCGACAACAACACAGCTGTGCTCCATTGACTCTAATGCAACTGTTTCAGATTTCCTTCATTTTCAGGCTGGTTTTGTGGATTTGGAGCTAAATGTTGTGCCTGGGGCACGTCGTGTATTAATGATACTCGTTACCTGGAGAGGTTGGAAAAAGATATACTTTTCTTTCCTGTTCCAAAACCAAAATCAAACCCTGAAAAGTGTAGGGTTAGCTAGCTAGCTACTGAAGATATAGCCTACTGAATGTATACACATGCTGCTTTTGCTCTGTAGTGATTATAACAGTGGAACAAAGACCAACCCTGCTGTACAGGAACCAGTGAAGGGAAGCAGGGAAACTTTGCTCATATTCAGCCAGCTGTGTGTCATCGCAGTGAGCGCAGATGAACGTTGTTTGACTTCCCCCTAAAGATCCCTGCCTGTCTGCTGGTGAAGGTTCGGATGCTGGCAACGACACAGGGTGAAGGCAAACACATTCATCTGCACACACTGCGATGCCACACAGCTGGTTCAATATGAGCAAAGTTTCCCTTTATATTCATTGTCTTGTGTGGTGATCAGCAGTGATGTGGTGGTTCACTTTTACACTGTGATCTGTAGCCTATAGTTCGTCTTTAGCTTAACTATCTTTGTCTTTTTAACCTGTTGTTGCTGCTGAGTCAGTTTGACATCCTGGATATATCCTTCAAACACAGACTGTAGACCCCTCTGTCTGCTTCTCTCTGGAATCACTCTTTCATTTCTCCAAAAATATAATATTTCTTCAGGGAGTGCAGTTAGTTGCAGTGTGGGCTCCATGCTTACTCCGACAGCTTGTCGGACCATCTCAAAGGGGCGCGGTTAGCGAAAGGTCAATTATCTTATGTATATTGTATTACTGATTAATATCACATGAAGGCACGCTCGTGGGCAGGTCTGTCTGTGGTACGGCCCTGGTACACAAACTCTACTCAGGCGGACCGCAAAGGTAGTTAAAATCTGTCTTGGATAAGACTTTGTACCGGTTGAAGTCTAGTTGCTACAGCGCCAATCCGCAAGCTGCTGCCCACTCTCCCCCCATTTGTGTAAGGCCAAAATACACTGCCACCAAGTGGCGTGTGTCAAAACAGCCGCCTGTATTACTGAACTGAAGGCCATCTCTCCCATCCTGCAAACCAGCCTTTGATCAGCATCACGGACAGCAGCTGAAGCAACAGATTTATCAATGCTAATCTAACAGCCTGCCCTGGACTCAAACCATCCTGACAGCTTCTTGGCCTACTGTGCTGCACTGGCTGCAGTGTAAAAGTTCTCCGGCACACAGGAAGGGTTTGAATTAAGCAGCTTGTTTGGAAGAAATAAACAAAGAACTTCATTGCTTAAGTAATGAATTAACAAAGTAAGAGAGATACTGATACTGCAGATCAATGCTCAGCTTCAAAGTTTTCAGTCGTTTTGAGTCATAAAATGAAATGTGTATTTTTAAATTGTTACTTTGTTATTTTCATATATTAATGGCAAGCACTTCATCACATTTATAATAATCAGTAGCATCAACCAGTTTAGAGCTAAGTAAAGTTTTGTGGGTTTGTGTGTGTGTGTGTGTCTCCTCCAGGCTCTAATGTCCCTGTTTGTGCTGGCCTCAAAAGACGGCTGGGTCAACATCATGTACCACGGACTGGATGCAGTGGGGATAGACCAACAGGTAATAACAGAAACAAATTGCAGCCACATACAACAGTGGTGCAAATTAATTCAACTAATTAAATAATTCCATATCGCACCACTTCTCTGATCCTGCTGTCAAAAGCAAAAAAATACGCAAAGTAGCCCACATGCCGAGGACTCCAGCCACTTTCTTCAGCACTTGCTAGGGAATCCCACGCTTTTTTAGGCCAGATTGGACACGAAATCTGGCCTTATGGTCATGCCGGAATCTCCACCCAGTTGGATGAGCGCACAACGCCTCCACAAGGAGGCTTCCTGATCAGATCACCAAAACACCTCAACTAGCTCCAGCAGAAAAATACTCACTCTTCAGTTTATTCTTGAAGTTGAGTTAAAGCAGGATGGCCAAGTACTATACAATTCATTGCTGCATGTCATCCTCTTTAAACTGCCACTATACTCCATCAGAACTACGTGTCAGTTGTAAAGCTTCAGAGACCATCTCCCCCTTCACCTTTCCAACGTCAGTTTAGGGGGGGCTGTCTCCAATAATTTCCATTATTTTTCGAAACCACCAACTTGACGCAGACACACTCTTCACATCCTAATTAGCCAGCTGTGCAGCGCTAGGGATTAAACTTCTCTCGGATTTTTTTTTTTTTTCATCCTTGATATGAATATTTCTGACACTTTTCATGTGAAAGGTAAAGTACAACTCATAACCAATATTTCCACCAATTTACCCAAGATAAAAATTGCTGTCAGAGATTCTTAGGTTACAAAATATAGTCTTGCCATCCTGACGTATAATGCACTGATTCACAGAAGTTCAACATTTAAGTAAACTTCCCCTCAACCTCACAGATCATGCACACATTCACCCACATGACGTCAAAGTACGATGACACGATGCAAATTAGTCTTCTGAAGTGGCTTCAAAGTGAACAGATTCCCTTTAGAATTCATTTTATTTGAAAATCTATTAGGGAATCTATTAACGAGAGGACATTATTCTGGATGATTCAGTTTCCCCGCCTCGGGGAAAAACCTCGCTGCAGTCCAACATGGCTCTGAATGACTAATCCTATTTGCACTCCACCCTGCGCTTTCAACACCCAACGCACTTCCAAATTGAAAATCTGACTCTCATCTCCAGTTTTATTGCACCTGAACTTGGTCTTTGTTTTGTAATGACTCCCTGCAATGACTACCTCCACACCCAAGCATCCTGATTTGTTCTTCACATTGTCTCCCTTTTCTGCCTTTTCTTGGGTTACATTGTCATCCTTTCTTACCAGAGGCAGCTCCTGGATTTTTGGACGATACTGGCTGTGGATTGGGTCAGTTAATTTGAAGACCGTGAGAGGCTTGTAGTAGTATTTCAAATGTTTCTCAAAACTGGACAAATTTATAGTGGTGATGAACTAATCCAGAATTTTTCTGACAATTTACTGACAGCAGAGTAAATAGTAGTTTCCTTATCACCGCAGCTGACTGGATTTATGTGTCTGTGCTAATACTGTAAAGCATTTCTGAAAAAGATGTAAATTTAATATGAGTGTGATGGTGTCTTTGGATTGTGTGATGAAATCAAAGCAGGCGAAGGAAGGACGTACAAGCTCCACTCACCCCTTACAGTAAGGCCCAGATCTCACCACTGAGCCGCCATCTCATGCCATAGTAGTAATTAGTGTTAGAGTACAATATCAAAACATATGAAGCAAGCAAAACAGTGGAAACTCTGCTTACCTGTGCATTCAATTCATTGCTTTCACACCTGCCCTGTTTGGTGCAGTTCAGCCAAACTTGCCGCCTACAGTAAGTGCAGTTTGTTTGGGCAGGTGTGAACACAGCAATCACACTCAGGTGCGCACCAAAACAACTGACCTTCTTGTAGAGGTGGTCCGGTTACAAACGAACTCTGGTGCGGTTCATTTGTGGCGAGAACGTGTTCCGACCTCGGTCCAAACCAACTGCAGTCACATGACACATTGTTTGGGTTAAACATGAGCATGTTACAGTCCTGGAGGATTATTAATGTGCACCTCCTCCTGTACTGCCTTAATATGCACATTCAGCACATCCAATGCATCAAAACATTGTTTTCTAGTTGGAGCCGCGCCTCGTTTTCAAACTGTGTGGTTTGACTAAAATGAACAATGACAGCAATATAGTCCACGATGAGCAGCGCTAAAATCAACCTGCGTAGTTGTCCCTCCATTGTGACATTAGAAAGTGTCACATTTATCTTGCAAGTGTACTCTTCTTCAACGTTTGCTTTACTTCCTGGATTTTTCCCACATCCCGTATGCGTGTAAATGCTGCCGTGAGAACATGAACCAATTTTAGGCAATTATGCAACTTTGTAACAAAATTAGTCCCTGATTCAGACCAAAGCAAGACAACTCTAGGTCTGAAAGCACCCTTAAAGAAATACTCCACCCCCTAAATGACCATTTGTATATATATATCATTTGTATAAGTCAGAGGGTTCCACGTTTAACAACAGCAAAACTAATCTTAATGGGATGCGGCCACTGCTGCCCCAGGTGAAAGTCTGTGTTTTTTGGACCCATCCACCACCACTCCCACCCGCCCTACAGAGACTTTCAAAACTTTAGTCCTTGTCCTGCCACATTTCCTCCTGACGCTGCCAAGCACTGTTAAAGTATAACAACAACCGGCGGCTTATCATGCCGACGTTAAAGGACTGTTTATTTTGTCACTGTGTGACGCCACATGTCACGGCCAAACGCCAGATTTCGACAACTTCGGAGTGAGACTAGGTTGAAACAAAACGTTTATTTGGGGGGAAAAGTATTTTTTTATTACAGATATAGATATGAGTCAATGTGTATGACATATATTCCCATCAAATTACTTGGCACATTTCCATTTATTGAATATTGTGTTGGGATGCCCTGTTACCCAGAGTTTAAGGCACCAGCCATGAACCACAACATCCCCGGTTAAAGTTCAACTTGGGACCTTTGCTGCCTGTCATTACCCATCTCTGTCTTTGCTCATTTCCTGATATACTGTCACTACAGTCTGTCAGATAAAGAAAGTATTATATATCCCTTTACCCATGGAGACATGAATTCCTAATGTGGTCTACTAATATTCAACTTTTGTAAATTTAATATAAATAACTAACTCAAACAACTTCTGCCTCTTCATGTTCACCCTGTGCTGGGTGCCATTGATTAAGACAGACCTGCTGTTGTTGGTTTGGAGGGCTCCCGTGGGGGCTGTTGCAACCTTGAGCTCCATCCTGGCTCCTTCAGGGTTTCCTGTCCTCTCTACCGTCTACATTTTGCACATCCACTCTTCTTGTTTTCATCTCACTCTGATTTTTTTTTTTTTAACTTTTCCGTCTTCTTTTCAATAAATTACATTTTTCCTCCGACTTTCCTCTTTCTCATCTCCTCTCCATTATCCATTCACTTACAGTTACTCTGCTCTTTACTTTTCCTGGTGATATTTTTGCCCCGATAACGTCCCTTTCTCTTCTCTGCTTCGCACATTCTGCACTGCTAGTGCTTCCTTTCGTCACTCCTCTTCACCGATCTACCATACCAGTAGTCCCTTGTCTTATCTCCTTTCCTTTGTTCTTCTCTTTACCTTCCCCACTCTGCTCTCCCAATTCTCTCTTCTTCACCTCCAGCCTTCGACCAACAACAATCCATGGATGCTGCTCTACTTCATCTCCTTCCTCCTGATCGTCAGCTTCTTCGTCCTCAACATGTTTGTGGGTGTGGTGGTGGAGAACTTCCACAAGTGTCGCCAGCACCAGGAGGTGGAGGAGGCCAGGCGACGAGAGGAGAAACGCCAGCGTCGAATGGAGAAGAAGAGGAGAAGTAAGGAGGGAGGGGGGGAATGAGAATGATGTCTGGAGAAAATGAGGTGGAGAATTGGTAGAGGGAGGAGTAGAGGCTTTGAAGTACAGGAGGAAGGGATGAAAAATGCATGGGAAGAGAGGAAGAGAGGGATTTGGAGGAAAAATTGGGGTGAAATGGAAAAAAGGAATGCAGTGTTGGGAAAGCAGGAAGGAAAGAGGTGGTGAAAGGGAGGATGGACGAAAGAGTCAACAGAAATATGGATAAATAGAAGGGATGGGAGTCCTTTTGCAAAAGAGGAATAGAGGGGATCAATAAATCAATGGAGGAAAAGTGGAGAAGAGAAATACAGTTTGGATCTTTCCAAGTTGGGTTGTATCAAGTACTTATCAGTGTAGTACATGCAGTAGATGTGGGTTGGCATGGCCCCAGGTTGGAGTAGCTCAGCGTGTGATGTAAACAGTGACGTGGGAGGGAAGCCGCGGCTGGTCAGTCCTTCGGCAATTCTCTCATAAGTCGGCCCGTCCTTCACCGTCCCCGTCATTTGATGATTAATAGCCTTTTCGTTTGCAAGGACAAGGAGGGCGCACAATTCCTTGTCTCCCCAGTTGCTCATCTTTACAGTGTCTGTCAGGTTTGCGTTTCCCTCTTGCTACTAGCTACTCGATAATTCCTGCTATCAGCTGTTTCCTGTTTATCCACCGCCAGTGGCTTGCACGTGTGTCGTCATCAACAGCTCCTCCCACAAGTCATCAACAGCCCCTCCCGTTGCGGAAGGCGTCTTGTTCTGTTTAAACCAAAAAGGTTCCACCAATATGTCTACCCTATGAGGTGGAAAATTGGGCACCTCAGATCAACTCGCCAATCCGACTCTGTGTGTCTAAACGCTCGCAGCTTGCCGGCAAAATGGCCCAACATTCGCCGAAAATCTGGCAGTGTAAAAGGGGCTATAGTGTAAACTTCCAGTGTGAATCTGCAACCCGGTCTCATTCCAACTTCGTAGAAATCCAGTGCTTGGTCAGTGGCTTCTGGCGTCAGACACCAACGAAAAAAGCAGTCCTTTCACGCAGGCGTGATACACAGCCGGACCCCATTATTGTTACACATTGCCCAGCGGCGTCATGGGAAGACACAGCAGGCCAACAACAAAAGTTAAGGCGGCGGAAGTCCGTGTAGGGCAGGCGGGAGGGTTGGTGGATGGGTCCAACAACCACTGACTTTCACCCTGGAGGCTGCTGTTTGCTTACCGTAAGATTGTAAAGTCACGCCTGTTATTTTTTCCTAAACCCAACTATGTGTGTGTGCATTTGTTGTTGAAGGAAAGAAACGGCAATTTGCAGTATTCTAGCAACGTAGTACATTTATTTTTAAAGAGACAATGCAGACTGTACATTTCCTGTGAAAACAGAATGTATTTTGAAAGAAGAAAATGCAACAGGCAGAACTTAACACGGCGTCCTGGAATGTCAACAACAAACGCATCCAGGGTATCTTGCACATCGTATCCGACCAAATGTTGATATGTAACGAGGTTGGACTGAGAATGTGCTGGAATCCGGCATAATTGTATGCTATAATTACAGTATTTTCACTGCTGGTCGCCCACTGCCACAATCAGTTAGCTTGATTGTGTTATAGTGCAACTTTGGACTAACCCTTTTAAACAGGAAAGTCACTCAATAGCATAAACTAACTGATCAAAGCAGCAGTAAACCAGCAGCCCTTGTGTTCAGTGATGTTAAATCACTGTTTTTCTCAATGGAGTCTGGCTTTTCAGAGTGTTATAATGGCTTCAGTTCCTGGAAAAGGCTCTTAATATCGCATATACTTCAACTGATATTGATTTTTTAAATGGCTAAAATACTGTTTGCTGCTGCCCCTGTGCACAGAAGTACATTGCTTAACTTCCGAGGTGATACACCTGCCTGCTTCTCCAAACTAGGGTAGTGTCGACCAACATCTATTGTATATAATACACTGTGGATAAGTACCTCATACAACTCCTCCTCTAAATATCCAAGCATTTCTTTAAGTATATGCGGTATACAGTACAAATATCTTCATAGAAGTACTAATTTCTTCTCACATAAATGTGCGTTTGCCACTTTGGACTAAAATGTGATTCCACAAGTTAATTAATATGTAAAATAATAAGTAAAACTTGACTTGAAGCTTTGGAAAGACTGTATTATTTCCTGAATTCAATCCAAATGGCATGTGTCCAAGACTCATAATCTTTCATATTACACATCCTCAATGATATGACTTTGAGTGAGTCATTATTTCAACTCATTTAAAACTCCTTAACCTCCCTCTCACATTTATCAAACTTTTTCTCTTCATATTATCTCACAGTTTTATCTGCCTCTCCGCCTTTTCTCCATTTGCTCTGCCCCTCGTTTTTCACCCCTTTGGCAAAAGATAAATCATTAAATAAATCATTCTGCTTGCACCTTGTTTTGCTTTCTCCACACTCTCCTCCTCTTCCAAACCAAATATATGTTTCTCTTTTGCTTTCCGCCCCCTTGACCTCTACCCCCCTCCTTCCTGGGTACAAATTTTCCCATATCATTCCGTCTTTGCTCTGCTGCTTCCTTGATTCTGTGCTTTCATTTCCTCATTCATCTACTCCTGTTTACATCTAAACTCCTTTTTTTCATCGGTCTATCCCTTCCATCATATTTTTACTGCCTTCTAACAACCCAAATCCTTCCTTGCCTTGTTGTTCTTCTCTCTGTTTCTTTCTCCTTCGCTTTTTCTCTCTCCAGAGGCCCAGAAGCTACCCTACTATGCGTCATACGGCCAGGCCCGCCTGGCGATCCACACTCTGTGTACCAGTCACTATCTGGACCTGGTCATCACCTTTATCATCTGTATCAATGTCATCACCATGTCTCTGGAGCACTACAGTCAGCCCCAGGTGAACACATCTCCCGATGGGGATAGAGGAATAGTCAGGGTGTGGGTGTTGGACTGAAACAGACATGTTTAAGGGCTCCTGAGTGGGTGGCGGTGTACCATCTGGGCAGGATTTTTTTTTTTAAAAAAAGTGGGCACTCCCAGAGGCAGACTGCCAGCCTGCTGCTCTGAATCAGCAGCAAAAACTGCCAACAACCAAAACATTTATCCACGTGCTGGAATACAAACAATCTGGCAGATTGGGGTATCAGTTATATAAAACGTTACTCAGAGGGTGACATGCTCGTGAGGACGAAAAAGAAACCAGTTTGAGTTAAACTTAAAGAAAAAATAGGCCTGTAAATGTTTGACAGCAGTAAACAGTGCAGCTGTATCCGGATTCTGATACTTCATCGTCCTCTTGGGTAAATGTGTCTAAGGCTTTGCATGAGCCTATGTCTCAGTAAAGCTGTACCAACAGATATAACATGGTAAATCAAAAAGTAAGAATAAAAGAAGAAGAAGAACATTTTCTTTACATCCTGGATTGATGAAATCCACGTCAATGGCAGTAAGTTATTAAGACTACAGGCTGCAAAAGGTGGGTTAAATTAAATTTTTCATTTGGTCCTGCTGAATAACATCAGAACACATTTAAATATTATGCCTTCAGGGCGTAGTATTGAAATAGAATAATCTATAACTTATTTCACAATTAGTTATTATTTCCTTTGCAGAAAGAAATGGAAATTCTTAAATAGAAGAAAAAATACTCTAAGTGAGCCCATTTAAAAATGAAGGAGAAACTATTCTTTATTTTTAAGATGATAATTAGTTCTCCTCAAATTTTGCATCCACAAGACCTGTACGCTCATGTTTTGTCTGGAGGCTACTGTGTCTCAGTGTTGAACCAAAACTTAAATCTGCTTGAGCTGAGGTATGACAAATTAGCAGCGTATGTGGCCGGCTGCACAGAGACAACCTACACCGCTTATTATTTTCTGTTAGCTTTACCTTCTCAGTCTGTTCATACAAGCTTTTACCAACTCTGACACTCCAAGTCAACAACTATTTGAGTTCCCAATGACGTCTAACTGCCCACACATGCGAGGCTACAGACCTGCAGGTTCCTTTGCCACATAACACTGGACTGAAGCCCGGTGAAAACAGTAGAGTAGCTGAAAAGCTATTATAAAGGTTGGCACTGTTGCTTCAAGCTTCACAAGGCTATTCAAATGTATGGTAGTAAGCTTGGGCTCTAAAATATTCTTGTTCTTTGAATTCACACATTGGGGATTTTGAGAAAGTCAACTAATAAGATTATTTTTGTCTGCGGAGCAGCTTTGCCAGGGCTTTGTCTTTGTAGCAGTACACCTCTACAAGGAAACGCTTGTCAGATTCCGTGTCCAGTGTGTTAAATAAACTCTACAGATCTCCGTGTTTAAACGTCTTTCCCCATTCAACTTTAGAAATATCTACCACAGAATAAGCTATCAATGATGCTAAAGGGGATGTGCAACTCAAAATTGAGCTGCTTACTCACTGGTGTGACGTGGGAATGGGGGGGGACCCAAGAGAGGCTACCATGTTTTAGCAGTAGTGTTGTCCTGATCATGGGACGTGTTGATGCCAAAACACGGTTACCGACGGTGGTCTCCAAATGAACGGCACTACTAGCTCCAGCAGATTGAGTGCAGAGGCTAGCGTTAGCTAACAAGTGGAGACCAGAAGGTGGGCAGTGGGCACTATGTTTTCGCATGTTAATACAGCTAGTCAGCTGTCTGCCGGCAAAGCCAACAGTAAAATATGTAAAAGCAAAAAATAACAACATTTCACCACCTCTTGATGGATAGTGCTTTGAAGTGCGGCGCTTAAGGTCAATGACTTAATGGAGTGCCGGGCCAACGTGGAAGGTCTCTTGTATTTTACATTGTTTTGCAATTTATTTCTTTAAAATTAACCAGTTATCTAACGGTTCATGGGTATCGGGCTATTGAGGCCAACACTAACCAAAACTGACATCCTCAGTCCAGATGTAAAAAAAACCCTGTAAGATCACTAATTGACACATTACATCTTTAATCCTTACAAAAACCCAAATGTAAATGGGCAAATTGTCCTTGCTACAAGCATAACTAAGCTAAACTAATCAGCTGCTGGCAGTAGCTTCAGATTTACCATGTAGACATTAGAGTGGTCAATCTTGTCATCTAGCAAATAACAGTGACTCCTAAAATGTAACACTAGTTAAACATAGTTCGACTGAGACTGTACAACATCAGAAACTTAGCACATGGAAACTCTTCAGATGAATACACATTCTGGTTATGAATGTGTTTAGAAGATATGACTCTCTAAAATAGCTGTGTTTACATGGACCACAATATTCCACCAATAATCAGAATAACAGCCCAATCAGAATAAGAGTGTGTCATGTAACCACCTCAGTCATTAGAGACTGCAGTAATCCAGCCTGATCGGAAGGCAGGGCAGTGTAAACCTTTGATAATCTGTGTAATAGGATAAAATTAGCACGTATTAACCATGTTAATGTTTAATCCGATGGTTTCTGTCTGGTTGGAATAAATACATAATTTCTGCGCATGTTTGCCCCACATGGGGGCAACATTAGGTGACATATCTGATGCGTGAAACAGTAGCCTTATGCAGGCTGTTCTTTCAAATTTTTGTAAGTTTTCCAACGAAAAGCACTTGACCCAAATTCATACATATTCCACGTATTTTAAAAGGCTGCGATCACATAACCAATGGCAGTGACTAACGGCCTAAACCTAACCTCTGTAACTTTACATTAATAACGTAACTGTACGTTAAAGACATAACGTCATTCATCATTCATAGGGCGCAAATCTGTAGGATATATCACATGCATTGTAGTGCATGCATTTTTCGTAGGATATATACGAACTGTTTTATGAGAATACGTTTCCTTATGAAACATTGTTGGTTGTAGTGTTGCGTTGCCAGACGTAAGAAACGTTAAGGAATATCTGTAAATTAATTTGTAGCTACAGAAGATAACCAGTTTCACGTACAGTACAGGCCAAAAGTTTCGACACACCTTCTCATTCAATGCGTTTTCTTTATTTTCATGACTATTTACATTGTAGATTCTCACTGAAGGCATCAAAACTATGAATGAACACATGTGGAGTTATGTACTTAACAAAAAAAGGTGAAATAACTGAAAACATGTTTTATATTCTAGTTTCTTCAAAATAGCCACCCTTTGCTCTGATTACTGCTTTGCACACTCTTGGCATTCTCTCCATGAGCTTCAAGAGGTAGTCACCTGAAACGGTTTCCATTTCACAGGTGTGCCTTATCAGGGTTAAATAGTGGAATTTCTTGCTTTATCAATGGGGTTGGGACCATCAGTTGTGTTGTGCAGAAGTCAGGTTAATACACAGCCGACAGCCCTATTGGACAACTGTTAAAATTCATATTATGGCAAGAACCAATCAGCTAACTAAAGAAAAACAAGTGGCCATCATTACTTTAAGAAATGAAGGTCAGTCAGTCCGGAAAATTGCAAAAACTTTAAATGTGTCCCCAAGTGGAGTCGCAAAAACCATCAAGCGCTACAACCAAACTGGCACACATGAGGACCGACCCAGGAAAAGAAGACCAAGAGTCACCTCTGCTTCTGAGGATAAGTTCATCCTCGTCACCAGCCTCAGAAATCGCAAGTTAACAGCAGCTCAGATCAGAGACCAGATGAATGCCACACAGAGTTCTAGCAGCAGACCCATCTCTAGAACAACTGTGAAGAGGAGACTGCGCGAATCAGGCCTTCATGGTCAAATAGCTGGTAGGAAACCACTGCTAAGGAGAGGCAACAAGCAGAAGAGATTTGTTTGGGCCAAGAAACACAAGGAATGGACATTAGACCAGTGGAAATCTGTGCTTTGGTCTGATGAGTCCAAATTTGAGATCTTTGGTTCCAACCGCCGTGTCTTTGTGAGACGCAGAAAAGGTGAACGGATGGATTCCACATGCCTGGTTCCCACTGTGAAGCATGGAGGAGGAGGTGTGATGGTGTGGGGGTGTTTTGCTGGTGACACTGTTGGGGATTTATTCAAAATTGAAGGCACACTGAACCAGCATGGCTACCACAGCATCCTGCAGCGACATGCCATCCCATCCGGTTTGCGTTTAGTTGGACGATCATTTATTTTTCAACAGGACAGTGACCCCAAACACACCTCCAGGCTGTGTAAGGGCTATTTGACCAAGAAGGAGAGTGATGGAGTGCTGCGGCAGATGACCTGGCCTCCACAGTCACCGGACCTGAACCCAATCGAGATGGTTTGGGGTGAGCTGGACCGCAGAGTGAAGGCAAAGGGGCCAACAAGTGCTAAACACCTCTGGGAGCTCCTTCAAGACTGTTGGAAAACCATTTCAGGTGACTACCTCTTGAAGCTCATGGAGAGAATGCCAAGAGTGTGCAAAGCAGTAATCAGAGCAAAGGGTGGCTATTTTGAAGAAACTAGAATATAAAACATGTTTTCAGTTATTTCACCTTTTTTTGTTAAGTACATAACTCCACATGTGTTCATTCATAGTTTTGATGCCTTCAGTGAGAATCTACAATGTAAATAGTCATGAAAATAAAGAAAACGCATTGAATGAGAAGGTGTGTCCAAACTTTTGGCCTGTACTGTACATGACTTACTTCTAAATTGTATTAACAGGCAGAACAACTGCTTCACTATATTTAATTTAGCGAATGAGTTGAGTATTCTCTGTGAGGTTGGAAAAATTAAAAAAAAAAGCACTGTATAAGTAAAAAGAGTTATAATCTGATTACATGCTTCGGGGCATTTAAACGCACATCTTAACAGATCATTGTTTTGGCATCCATGTTAACAGTTAAGAAAGGATCTCTAATCAGAATGATTTCCCTCAGATTGACTAATTATTAACCATGTAACTCTAATTATTGAAAAGCTTTGCCTTGATAATAGTCTTTGGACAGACTAATGATATGAATGATACCAAATAGTCATAAGATTGCAGTAATTTCTGGATGTGATGTCTTTGAAAATGACCTAAAAACAGTAACGTCTTACAGTACTAACTTGAACTGACCATAGACCACAGTAGGCCTGTACTCAACTGTGCATAAACATACCTCCCACACTTAGTGTTTCATTTTTTGTTCTTCCTTAAATTGGCTGCGATGACTGTAATAATAAGGTTTGATTATATGCATTGCACATTACAAGTGTCATTTTCATGTGACTCATTAATACCAGTGTGGTAGAAAAAAATGTTCTCTGTTCCTCCCCAGAGTCTGACATAATTTAGTTGTCTGTCTCAATTAAGCTCTCATCTATAAAAAGAAATTTATTGGCAAGCTACTTTTCTCACACTGACAGAACAGATTCTCTGAACATCCTTACTGGTTGTGTTTCCCTTCTTCGTCTCTTCAATAATACAAAGGTTCTATTATTGACATTGCAAAAGTTAAACAACAAATCACTTTACAATGCTGTGCAGAGAACAAAGACATGGTTATGCTATGAACTGTGGTAGAACAGAATAATTTACTAGTTTATTACTGTTAAGATACTGTTAAGAGATGGAGACATACGTTCACTGTCTAATCCTCTTGATGTCTGTTTTTTTCTAACCTCTGTGCCTCTGCAACCCTTGTTTCTCTCTACCTCAGTCCCTGGAGACTGCACTGAAGTACTGCAACTACTTCTTCACCTCCACATTTGTGATTGAGGCCACTCTGAAACTGGTGGCCTTTGGCTTTCGACGCTTCTTCAAGGACAGGTACAGAGGGGACCCCCCCAGCTGTATTGAGACTGTATACATTTGTGTTGGTGAGGTATATAAAGCTGCTTGTATCTATGTCAGTATGTACTGTGTCTTTGCCAATACCAGGACAATCCCTTCAAATTTATCCTGCCATATGATGGTATATACCACGTTCTTAAATATCCCACAGTAGGGGTTCATACATTTTCCTTTTAGGGATGTATTTTCTTGCATTATTCATTGAACTATGTAGGATCTACTTCACAAATTGGTAGCTCTGAATAGCAGCGAGGGGTAGCCTTAAACATCATCACCCATAAATCCCATAATATGGAATGAGTAATCTTTAGGATTGGATTGGTGCTAAAAGATTATTTTGAAGACAGAGCTCTTGCTTTTGATGCATGTTACAACTCTCATCAAATATTGAGATCACAGATTCAAGTGGCAAAACTTGAGTCCTTCAGTGTCCCGAAAGGTAAATATCCAGCCAGCAGAATATAAAGATTACTCTTTCAACCCTGTTGCCTGTTCATTTTCTACCATATGCAAGTTCTAGGGAAGTGGTTGGGTGGATGGTGGAGGTACAAAGCACAGGACTCTGATTTGGAGACCAGGGTTGTACTTAATTTTTAAGCGCTTGTTTGTGTCAACAACTGGCTGTGTCATGAACAGAATTGTTCGTATACTTGCCTTTGTTCTACACGTGTAACACCTCTTCCTAACATATAACGAGCAAGCAAACTGTGTCGGATGGAGTGGTTGCTGTTGTTCTGAAAACAGGTTGGTGGTACACAAAGCTTTGTGAAGTCAGGGCAAGCTTTTTTTTTCCTAGAACAATCTGAAGTTTGCTTGTTGCTCATTTATATCATGTCCAATTAGGATGATATATTACTAGAAGATTACGCTAGAGCACACACCAGAGAACCGAGACTGTATAGAACTTGGACGTTCTAAAATGGTTGTGATCTGTAACCAGCTGTTTTGACAGTGCAGCAGCAGTGACACATTGTGCAGATGTGGGTAATGGTGAAATTGGTCTGTCAGCTTGTCTTCAGAACTTCCCACCAATGTTGTCACTGCTGACGTGCCTTCTAACCCTGTCAAATCACCATATTTCCCCTACACTTCTCCTACCATTCATGTACATATTGCATTTTGTAGACAGGTTGTGTAAACTTCTGATGTGCACAATCAACACTCAAAACAGATGCAGGATAAACGAGGCAGCCACCATGTTAAATAGTTAAACATAAGTATATCTCTGGCTTTAGTCTGTAAATTAAGGCAAGAAATAGACTTATAAAGAGAGATGATAGTTTTCAATAATAAATAGTTCCTGTCTCGTGCTTTTAGCCAGATTTCAATTGTTATGTTGAGGCATTCACTGCTGTGAATGTCTAAAAACAAATAAAAAAAATTGCCAGTGAACACTTTACGGATGAATTCGACATCACCATTATGTAACTCTTCTCATTATGATGGTAAGAAAACGTTATCCATTCAAAATGTAGTTTCTGTGTCAAATTAGTAGTATATAAGGCTACTTATAAGAAGAGAGGGTTGGGTCCTCGGATGGATGGATGGATGGATGGATGGATGGATAATGAAATTAATGTGTTTATGAAAGCATTTGGATCTCTGATAGCTAAAGTACAACTAAAGTAAGTGATTACACCAACATTTTGAAAACAGTGACAACAAGTGGTAATGTTGTTACTCAGAATTAAATGTTCACCTATTTCTATTTTTAAAAATAACTCATATAAACACTGTTTTTACTTTGTTTATATGAGTTATTAAATGATTCACATTGAGACTGTGCAGGTGCAGAAACTCTTTGGAATATTAATAGATTTCAATATCTACACCCAACACCTTAACAATCCAGTGAGGGGGTCCTTTCACTGCCAAGTGCACAGGCTTGTGGAGCAGCTGTGATTGTGTTAGTGAATATTATTTGAGATACCCTACTATGTAGATTTTATTATTGCTGCTTCCAATCCATTTTTAGAATTGTGGCTTTGCTGGAGGAAATTGCTTTTGTTTTGTTTTTGTTTTTTTGCCCCCCTTCTTTTCAAAATTGTTTCTTCCGAGCTATTTCAATGCTCTTTGCCTGTCTTACTGTTTCTCTCTCTCTCTCTGTGTCTTCCTCTTTATGTAAACAGATGCATTTTTAGTCATATTATTCCTTCGATCCTTCATTTTAATTTTACTTTCTCTTCCTATGTCTTTGTCCTTTCATGCCATTACACTCTTGTATGTTTTTGGAAAGCCCTGGCTTTATTAGGCGACCCTTTTTGTGTGTGTGTTTACACCCTGTGAGCCTGGTGTGTGCCAGTTCTGCTGCTCTGGAACAGAGATATTATCTAGGACAAGACACATTAACTGTGAAGGAACATACCCCAGGCAGCAATTTTGCAGTAAATCAAGTTAAATATTAAAAAAAACTTTGCCATATCTGGAAAATCTGTAATTAAGTAAGTGTAGCTGCTTTTTAGACTACTGTCCGTGCTAACCAAGAGGTTACACTAGGGATACTTAAGTTAATGTACACAGGTTCAATAAGGTGCCAGGTGGCTTGTCAACCATTTTTAATTCACAGTGAAAAAGAAAAAGGTTCAAACAAGGGTTTTTGTAGTTTGAATGTGGTGGCTGCACAAAAATAGAGCTTGTTTATAAAAGAAAGTGCCAGGGGAGGTTTCTCAAATGTCAAATCCTAGAAATTCTCATGCATAAACCTGACCTGTGCGGGGCATCTGCAAACGGATTTGCCTTTTCAGTGGAGATAAGTGAGGACAACAAACATCAAAAAGTTGAAAACAGGCAATCCTTTTATTAAATATACTGATAAATGTTTATTAACTGACATTTGGCCATTTGTCATTTTGGAAAAGTGGACACTGGGCAAAGCAAGTCCAGTATCCCTGACTAAGAGGAGGACTTGACCATGGGAAGTTTTTAACAGCTGGACACATTTTTCTAACTTTTCTCAGTTGCTTATAATATGGCATTGGGCCACGTGAAATCTGAGTTTACTTTAAAATGAGTATTGTGTCCTGTGCACAGCTCTGTGAGCTGCTGATAGAGAAAAGAACAATCACATAGAAAAACAGTCCGCAGTGTAACAAAGAACATGAGGACACTCTACAAATGTGGAAAAACAACCATTTTTTAAATATCCAGAATCAGACAAAGTGTAAAAAATGTAAAAGACAAGTTTCAGTCATAGGACCATCTTCAGCACAACTTCTCTCTGCATTCCATCACACTTTATCACCTTTAGGATATGTAATAAATGAAATTATTTCTTGCATCTGAAGAGTGCCTTCTTGGTTATTGTCAGTGTGTTGGCATTTGTCTATGTGACAAGACAAAAAATATTGGCTAACAGAGACATGACTCTCAAAATCATTGTTATTGGAGATTGATTTGTTTGCACTCAAATGTCAGACAGCATTGGAGTGTATTTTCTAAAGGGCTGCACCGAAGTTTTGCAATGTTCAAACTCTAATATACCACAGTTATAAATCACTTCATTCATAAGTATTGAAGCATCTGATGTTAAAAACAATCCATAACTTTGCCCATTGACATCTGCTGAATTGTAAATTTTGTCGCCCTGGTGTCACCTTTTGGCTTGTTCACTAAATCAGTGTAAGTGGAGCAGAGACCTTGCTTGGCCTTCTTGAAATTTCCTGTGGTCCAGGTGACATCATTCATCATGTCATGCCCTGTCAACATTAGTGGTAGCAGCCAAGATCACATTCAAACATTTCAACACAGAGCTTGTTGTTCAGCCCTGACATGACAAGAGACAAGATAATAAACACAGGAAGTGATGTTTCAGAGGTGGCAAGGTTTGCATAGTGTTATGGTGTTCTTCGAGTATTAACATAAATATTCATCACAGGAGCAGACCTGCAGGTAATGGTGGGATGATACAGATTCTTCTGCCAAGTCAGTTGTGGAAGAATCGTGCAAATTATGCATGAAGTTGATGTAGAACATTAATATTCATTGAAAAAATTAACATAACACAGGCCCTGATATGTGCAGCCATGAAGTGCTGAGCCACATATGGAGCTAAGACTCCAAATTCATGCTCAGTCTCTTCATGTCGTACCTTCACTATGAACAAATTCCACAGATTATGGTAGATATAAAAATCATTGTGTGTGTGTGTGTGTGTGTCTGCCTGTCTGTGTGACCACATTTGCAGTAATACTGTGGGGGAAAAATCCCTTAAAAGTAGATTCTTTTTTCCTAAAATGACCAGAAATAGACGTCCACACTTGGTAATGTAGCGTCGTAGTCCACTGTTTGTAATATAGAAATGTATGTGTGTGTGTGTGTGTGTGTGTGTGTGTGTGTGTGTGTGTGTCTGTGTGTATGTAGGTGGAACCAGTTGGACCTGGCAATTGTTCTGCTGTCAGTAATGGGCATTACCCTGGAGGAGATTGAGATCAACGCCTCCCTTCCCATCAACCCCACCATCATCAGGATCATGAGGGTACTCAGGATAGCAAGAGGTATTCTTACAGACAAGGACACACACAAAAAGACGAATTTTAAATATAAACATGGTTTGCACGACCATGTTCTCACATCTGCTCTGCTCTTGTTTTAATCACCTGCTGATGCTGTTTGCTTTTAATCCAAGCTCAACACTTCCTTTATATTTACTTGTTGTGATAATTTAGAAATAATGAGCATCTCCATCACACTAATTTCACTGATTACAGCAATGTGTTGGATAAAAATACTTTTCTCTTTCACTAATTAATTCCTCTTACTTCTGCGTTTCCATTTTCTCTGTTGGTGTTAAGCAATTCAAACTCAGTACTTCCTGCAGAAATAATTCACATTAAAAGCCTTGCAGCAGTTTAACAGACATGATTTCAGAAAGTGTTGAGCTCGACTGGCATCACAAAAATGGCAAAGTAGAAGCAACCAGAGGTATTTTGTTTTTTTTTTTTGTTTGTTTTGTTTTTTTCAGTTACAAAGAGAAATTTCAAGTCACTGTTCACTGCTGGCATCACTGCTGTAAAAAAAATCATTATCCTAATCTTACTTTCGTAAGACAAGGGAAAGATTTAGATTTGAACACTGTTTATTGCTTGTTTTTGTTTTGGTAGATTTGGTTAGCATCTCAATATGCAAACATTGAACAGTGTTTAGTTAGTGTAAACCCAATTACCCATTTCTCTGAAGGCAAAAACACCCATTGGCCACAACAACCGCACTTCTTTTTACAGTGAAACTAATTCCTTTTTCCAGTTGTCACTTTTTGCATTTTGAGACTGTGAGCCTTTTCCAATTTATTTTTAAGGCGGAGACAAGGCTCATTAAAACTCAAACATTAACACACTTTTCACTCATTGTTCTCGCTAAAAAAGAAGGTAAGATGATATCCCTGTCTATCTTTCAGTGTCTCTACTTTTTTAATATGTCTCTAATTTAGTAGCTCTGTTCTTATAATTCAGAGGAAATTGCAGGAGTAGCTCTCTGGGCAGTACCAGTTCCTCTTAACTTCACACTGAGGATGATAACGGCTAATTACATCACTCTCACTTAATCCTCTCACTCTTACCGTTGCCCTCTGCCCTCCATGATACTGCCAAGGGACCACTGAGTGGACCCATGGGTAATATGCTAATCAAACAGCAGCCGGTGGTAATTAACAAGCAAGTGGGGTATTTGATGATGAGTGTGAGGGCTACTGGTGACTTTCCTTTCCTCTCATAGCATTTTTTTTCTAACACGCTGCCTGAATGTTAACTTCCTTGTGTGACTGTGGGAAAGAATATTAAAATGTTTCACCATCATCTGCTTCTTTCACAAAGTTGAATTTTAAAAATGCACTGAACAGAAGGAGAGAATCAGCTACACTGGATGAATATTTTTAATAGTTGTTATAAGCTATGACAGATTAATTTATATCCATTACTTTTTTCGTCGTTTTACATTAACGAAACTATGCCAGTTTCACCTGCTGTGTATTATAATTATTATGAATTATATGTAAATACATCCATGGCAGTAACCAAGTGTTATTTCTAGAGGCAAGACATTTGCTAATCATATTATAATGTGGGTTTACAGGTCACGAGGCATAAGACAGTTTTACAAGAGGCAAACTTAAAGTTATTCCACATCCACAAATCATTTTCTCCTATAAAAGTAATGCATACTGAGTTTTTAGAGTAAGCTTTGCAACCATGGAAAGGTTATGTCATTATAAATAACATTCCATTTTACATTTTCTTTTTTGATAATACTATACCATAATGCTAGGTTACTAAGTGTAGCCTACAAACCCAAACAATGCTGCTCCTTCATTTCCATGTCTTCTTAATGGATCACCAGCTGGTGAGGATGCTGACTTTCTGCCCACTACTGGTGGCTTAAGCCTGAGTCATTCAGCATTATGTAATGTGTGAAACCATTATGTGCATATTTAAAGGGCTACTTAACCCAAACAATGACCATTTGTAAATCAGTTGGACATAGGCATGTTTACTGCGATGTTACATCACCTTTGCTTTTAACAACACTCAGTAAGCATTTGGGAACTGAGGACACTAATTGTTGGGGTATTGAGAGTGAAATTATTTCTTATTCTCTCAATCTGGGGCCTCTGTTGTATTTTGCACTCCTCATAATGTGCTATACATTTTCAATTGGATACAGATCTGGGCTGCAGGCAGGTTAGTCTGGTACCCACACTCTTTTACTACAAAGCCACACTGTTGTAACCCATGCATAATGTGGTGTGGCATTGTCTTGCTCGAATAAGTTGGCACGTCCCTGAAAGAAAAGCGTATCTGGATGGCAGCATATGTTGCTCCAAAACCTGCATGTACCTTTGAGCATTTATGTTGCCTTCACATATGCACATTACCCACAATGACACTAAAAGACTCACATACCTTCACAGATACTGGCTGGAAACTTTGCACGAGTATGGATGGTCCTTTTTGTCTTTATGCCAGAGGACACAACATCCATGATTTCCAAAGACAGTTTGAAATGTGGACTTAATAGACCACAGCACACTTTTCCACTTTGTGCCAATACATCTCAGATGAGCTCGGGCCCAGAGGAGGCAATGGTGTTTTCGGATGTTATATGGCTTACACTTTGCATGGTCTTAATCTGCATTTGTAGCGTTGAACTGTGTTTACTGACAATGGTTTCCAAAGTGTTCCTGAGCCCATGCAGTAATATACTCTATACAATCATCTCAGTTTTAAATGCAGTGCCGTCTAAGGGATTGAAAATCATGAGTATTCATTGTTGTTTTGTGGCCCTTTCTTTTATGTGCAAAGATTTCTCCAGATTCTCTGAAGCTTTTGATGATATTATGGATTGTAGATGATGAAATGCCTAAATTTGTTGCAACTGCGCTTTGAGGAAAAACTGTTGGACTATTCGCAGACGCAGTTTTTCACAAAGTGGTGAACTTTATGCTATCCTTGTCTGTGAATGACTGAACCTATTGAGGATGTGCCTTTCATACTCAATAGCCCTTTTTAGATAGGAATTGAGCAAATTTACAGGAAAGCCCAATCAGTCTTCTTTCAGCATTGGCAGTATAAAAACAAAATCAGGGAGTGCGGCAAAATGCCGCCTACCTACTTTTGTTTATACAGAATGTGCCTTTTTCGGGGCAATGGGGGGCGTGAGCAAGTAAACAGTGACGTGGGAGGGAAGCCGCGGCTGGTTAGTCCTTCGGCGATTCTCTCATAAGTCGGCCCGTTCTTCACCGTTCCTGTCATCTGACAGTTAATGGCCTCTTTGTTTGCGAGGGCAAGGAGGGCGCACAATTCCTTGTCTCCTCAGTTGCTCATCTTTACAGTGTCTGTCAGGTTTGCGTTTCCCTCTTGCTACTAGCTGCTCGCTAATTCCTGCTATCAACTGTTGCCTGTTAGTCCACCGCCAGTGGCTCGCACGTGCGGCATCATCAACAGCTCCTCCCACAAGTCATCAACAGCCCCTCCCGTTGTGGAAGGGCACCTCGGTCTGTTTAAACTAAAAGGTTCCGCCAATATGACTACCCTACGAGGCGGAAAATTGGGCACCTCGGATCAACCCGCCAATCCGGTGTGTCTAAACGCTTGCAGCTTGCCGACAAAATGGCCCAACATTTGCAGAAAATCTGGCAGTGATACAATCCCCTGTTACCAAGTAACCTATTTACCTGCAAAATGTTCAAGGTGATTTAAACATTTCACCACTTTCCCAGTCATTGGTTGCTCCTGTCCCAACTTTCCTGAAATGTGTTGCAGGCATCAAATTCAGAACGAAGTATATGTACAAAAAACTTAAGGTTAATAGTTTGAACATTAAATATGTTGTCTTTGTACTGCATTCAACTGAATATAAGTCAAAACAGATGTGCAAATCATTAAATTCTGTTTAATTTATGTTTATACAGTGTCCCAAATTTTTGGAACTGGGGTTGTACATGTAATCTTAACTAGGTCACCTTAGAAATGTTGATATGATGCACATGAAACTTACAATTTGTAACATATCTTCTCTGGGTGTGTTGGTCTACAAATGAGGAGTGGTCAGGCGCAGTCATGGCGCGTTGCTAGTTAGATGACGTAAAAAGCAAATGCGCCAGTGACCAACAAAAACCTGGTCTAAAGTCAACGGTACAGTATTTCGCTGTTAGTAATTTGTGTTAGTAGTAATATGTGTCTCTAGGCGGGTGCACAACGCGCGTGCACTCTGCTCAGACACACACGGAGCAGCCACACATAGGCAAAAGATAACAAATAAAAATATGATTACAATGTGAAAGGTTATTATTGTGCACATTAAAATATTTATCAGAAGCACGTCTTAATGGTCAGTCATTAATCAGAATGATCTAATCGCAGTAACAATGATCATCATAATCCGGGAGGTCCAAGCTGCAGTGTCCGAATATACGGAACTGCGAGCAGACCTCCACGGGCTGATGATGCATAGCCTGTAAAATGAACTTGTCTTTCCCACTTGAATTGTGATCATTTTGGCATGTAAATAACAAAGCCAAAGATATGAAAACGTTTCATAAACTTTATTTTGACAGAAACACAACAATAACCAGCTTCTGTGAACTAAAAACGTAAACTTATAGCCCTACAAGTACAAATGTATATGTAAAAAAAAAAAAAAGCTTTTAGAACGTAAAACTGAAGATCATCTTGTCAGGAGGAGGAGGAGGAGGAGGAGTAGGAGGAGGAGGAGGATGATCCCAGCTCCGCAGACCAGCGCGCAGCCAGACCAGACGGTGCAGCCACGGGACCAGCCCTTCCTTCAGCGTTTCTCTCGTGCACGTGCGCTCTCTTTCTCTCTCGCAGTATCACTCTGTTTCTTTTCTTTTGACTTTTCTAAGATGACAGATGCTGAATATATACTCCCTATCTGATGCTGGGGCTGTTTGTGGTTGGCTGAGAGGGATGTGAACTCATTAGATTGCAGCTGTGTTAATCAAATCAGGTTGGGTTTCCATTACGCGTGCCAAACGGTGCCAATCCCCTTTGATCTGACGTCAGATGTGACGGGACAGTCGATATAGAGATACATTTTTCGTCTCCTCAGCTGTAAAACGCTCACTCTTTCCAGTTGGTAGGTCCGCCATCTAACTAGCTCTCCACCAAAACACACCCATGACTAATTCACAGAGTAAGTCCAACCCTTTTAGACTCTCCGCTATGGCGAACAGTCTGAAAACGCGCTGTCTAACTAGCAAGTGACTGGGACACGCCCATGCGCTGCACGCCTGGCGCTTTGCGTTTTAGACCATCTAAATAGGGCCCTTAGTGTTGCCCTAACCATACACTACCACCACTGCATCCACCTTCTCTCTATCTCACACATACACACACTTACACACTCCATCTCCCAGGAGCTTTTATTGTCTGAGCGGCTGTTGCCATTTCCAACAGAATACGGCCGCGGCCTTTTTCTTTCTGCTACCGGCCGCATCGTCAGCCATGTTCCTCCAGAAATTGGACCGCAGGGAATTGCGTAGGGTCCCTAATGGAGAGCCGCGAACCTGTTCCATCTATCGATCGTTTGTTATGTCTCTCCTCCTCTTTCTCTTCCTTCCTCTTATCTATCTTGATCGTTTCCTTCTATCTCTGTGGTGTTGTTTGTCTTTCTGTCCTTTGTTTCACTTTCTCTCCTTCTGTACAGTGGACTCTCACTGGCTGTTATTTATCATTGAAACACTAACGTCCAAAGCAACACACATACACCCAGACATGCTATAGCTGTTTTACCCTGTGCTCCTTTTCCAGTGCTGAAGCTGTTGAAAATGGCAACCGGGATGAGAGCTCTGCTAGATACAGTGGTCCAGGCTCTGCCTCAGGTATGTGTCATCACACACACACACACACACACACACACACACACACACATACACAGACGTCCTCTCTCAGCTTATCACAAGGACATCCAGGAGTTAATTAACATTTGTGGAATGATAAACGATCGGCGCCGATAGAAACCCCTGCGAATTATGACTTTCAGGAAGTCAGGTTATGACTAAATTTTTGCCCTCAATGTTACGACACCTTGTTAACTTTCCACTGTTCCTCTCATTTATTCAGGAAATATAAAGACCTCTGTGGCATTAATTTAAGATGTTTCATCCCCACTGCTGCTAACGAGACGAGAGCGGCTAAAAAGTTCTGCTCCCTTGGTTCACAAAAAGGCTCTTTGTTCTTTAGCCTTTCAAAGTTTTTGCTCATTCTGGGAATTCTGGAATACTGTGGATTTTTGCACTGGCAGTATTCAGCCAGAAATTGCATACGTTTTGTTTTGTCATGCAATGTAATAACTATATATTGAACTCAGTAAATGACTTTTATGAATAGGGTTTTTAATAGGACTGCCAGAATGTCATTGAAAGCTTGTTTTACATAGTGGTTGAATTAGATGGTGCAACAGATGGAGACTTCATCAAAAATGGGAAACACCATCAGCAAACTAGAAAGTGAGATTTTTTGTTGTTTATACCCGAGTCTCATTCCTTTCCTTCTCCTCCTTTTCTTGTGTTTTCCTTCTGTTAAGTCTCCTTAACTGTGTTCTGACTGTCTCTGCAGCTGGACATCTTTCCATAGATATGACCTGTTGTTCTGTCCTTGTCTGGGCTTCTCTTTGTCTTCGTCTGCCTCCATCACTTCACTTATGAAATAGTTGTGTTTCCTTGGCCTGAAGCAGACACTGTATTTAATGTGTTTAAGAAAGATTAGTGGCAGAAAGGATTTTTGTCAGATAAATGATGATGTGTCTTTGGCATATTTGGCTTGACAAATTGCCCAACTAATCATAAGTGGCTTTCAACATTAATAAAGAAACATCTGTCCAGTAAAGCCCACCACAGATGACATACCCATTGTCATTACTATGTACAAATGGTGGTGCTTTTAGTTGGTGTAAAAGACAAGGAAAGTAATGTTTTATTATGCTCCGTTACTGTCAAGAAATCCCATAAAAAGATCAATATTAATGATGCGTCCGTTACTCAGTACTCTTCAGTTCCCTGTGCTGTCATTAGCTCTCAGCTACAAGCCCATTCCCTCCCACTTAAGTAGACATGTCAAAGGTTAACCATTATTAGGTTAACCACCAAGAATATTCAAACCTGTTACAGTATAGATAATATTTGCTTCTCTTCAGTTTCCTGCACTGCGCACCAATCAAGTCAGGTGCTAGCTAGCAGCGTCACTCATTCGGCAATGTCCACTGATAAAGCTGGCCCAACCCACCTGCATTGCTGCAGAAACATTGTACCCACTCTCTGATCTCCCCCCAGGTCACCTCAGTGAATCAGCAGCTCAGTTGTGAGCCTCAAACCCCCTTTCACACTGCTTACTAAGTTATCACTGTTTGTACCATTAGCACTGTTAGCCAGTGCTTAATTTGAGCCAGAACGTACTGGAACGCACCAGGATCTTTTCAGAAAAGGCCCTGGTGCGTTCCGGAACTAATTTGCATGGGTCTAGAACTTTTCACATCTAAAAACTACATACAGTATTGGCTGATGTCACTAGTGTTGCAGGGTGGAGTACCGTAGTACTACGGTGCCTCACGTACCACTACTGTGGGATAAGTTCAAAGTCCAATCGCAAGGGGGTGAGTGTCCATGCGCCGTCCAATAACGGTGCGCGCTGGTCAATAACGGTGCGCGCTGGTCAATAACGGAGCGCGCTGGCCACCTGGCACTCAATTTGCTGCTGTAGTGGTTTGTTTTACAGACATGTGAGTATCTTTGAGCAGTGAAAGTTATTATTTATTTCTTTTTACTTGTCGGCAGTGATTTGTTTTCCATGGAGCTCTAAGTGCGAGCATTTTACTCGCATTTGCGACTAAAAATAGTTTTGAGCGAGCAAAATAAATCATTCAGCACGCTGTGCAAGTACAGATTTCAACCAGCAGCAGAAACGAAAGGCGAATCCTGCCAGTTGTGGGTTGAACGGGGGTCACAGACAGGAATACGACAGTCAAATAGCCTACGGCGGCTCCGCGGCGCAAGATAACGGCTTACCGGTGACAGAGAGGTCCAACTCCAGGTCCAGTAGCCTAATTTCCTCTTTGGTTGGCGTCATGACTGCCCAGTAGTACCTGGACAACCGAGCCGTGGCGGCACACAGGTATGTGGCGTGTCAGAGGAGAAACGAGCCGTTCACATTTCTCTCTTTGTGGCAGGTACGGACGACAGACCTCACCGCACTTTATGGACTGTTCTTTACTTATGGAGGGACTGTTCTTTACTTGTCAGGGGAGGAGGGTGGCTGGTTGATTTTTATTTTATTTATTTATTTTATTTTGATCCCCCCTATGTTCATCACTTACTGATGCTGTTTTTGAAGTATGAATAAGTCAGTAAGTAATTTATTCCATTGAAATATCATTGATGTATTATAGAAAAGTGATTTATCTTTTTATAAATGACAAAAGGCACATCTGCCTCATTTTTGCTGTGGTATCGTGATACTACTCAGAACCGTGATACTTTCACTGGTATCGTACCGTGGGTCCCAATTTTGGTACCGTGACAACACTAGATGTCACAACCATTCCATTCGGAGTTGTGCAGTGAGGTGGCTCAGGTGCCGCTTAAAACTTTTGGGAGTGGTGGAACACTGCTCTCTCAGAGGTCCAAAGTGTTACCCTACTTCTAATTTTACAAATTAAGCACTGCTGTTAGCACAGTCAACATGGCAACTGGTGCTAACAGTTAACCATGCTAAAGGGGTTTTGCGGCACAGCTAGCTAGCTCCCACCTGATCCTGGTTGTGTGCAGAGTGGTGCAGCCAAAGCAAGCTTGACTAACCAGTGGAAAAGGAAGATGGGCAAACTTTCCCTTTAAAATAATTTGGTTCTAGTTTATTGTTTATTAGTAAATTATGTGTGTAACTGTTGCCTCACTTTGACAGCAAGACCCCGGGAAACATGAACATGACCTGCAATGTACAGTTCAAGATCTGAGAACATAAAACAAAAATGAATACACACAAAGTCAACAACTATAGATACACCACAGAAATAATAACATAAAGATGCATGTATGTTCCATGTATCAAATGTATGATTATTTTTTCAAATAGTTTCTATTTTTTTTATTATTATCATTATTATTATTAAAAAAAATCATAGGGAAGATTTTGTAAAGTTCTTGGGTTTCTTTTTGATAACTGACAAATAACTTTTGTCAAGCTGCATATAGCCCTAAAGATAAAGATGCTTTATAGTATCTCTTCCAACTGTCTTTTCTTGTAGCAAAAGCTTCATTACTTTTTACCATAGCTATTGAGATAAAATGACATGTCTATTATCCTCAGCATCTTCATCTTTTTTGCATATAAAAAAGAAGTGACTGAACTTCTGCCTCTCTTTGCCGTTCCCCGACATAACAAAGCTTTAAACTAACAAAAAAAAAAAAAAAAAAAAGGAGAAAAACAAACTAATGGATCTGGACCGACTGTTCTCTTTAAAACAGCTCTTTATTAAAATCATTTATAAAGGAGTCTGTACAGCCAGAAGTAGATTTTTCCAGCGCTGCTGCCACATCACTGCTGTCTGGAGCCCTCTGGGAGGGTTTCTGAACACACACAGACACACAGACATACACATTAACACAAATAAACACAGGCTCACACACTGAGGTAAAATTACAGTCACAGAAATCTCCCCCGCTTCAGTTGTGCCTCGAATCAATAGTCCCTTTTCCATCCACTTTAACTTGTTTTCTTTCCAGTCCCTGCTCTCTCATTTGGACAGATTTCAAAGTTTTTCAGGTTTTGTTTTTGCTGTGCAGGCTTAGACCACAACAAAAAACACTTTGAGCTAAGAGTGGGTCAGCATGATCATTAGCACACATGACTTATTTTTCTAAAGTACCCCATCATAAAAAAAAGAAAAGAACAAATGTGATCAAAAAAGACTGTGAATTACCGGCTGTGCTTTGGCCAAATCCTTCAAATACTCTGTATACACCAAACTGTTCCGCAATAGGCTATCAATATATAGGTAGGCTCACTGCTTTCCAACCTAGACATTATATAAATACTGTTTCCCATAATCTACGGTGATGCAAAAATTCACTGATAGATTTGTTTCTGAGAGACTTCATATTCTGTTGTGTTTGTTGGGGAAAAGGTCTTTTGGAACCATGATACAACAGCTGCAGACTCTATACCCTATGACATCCTAAATTTGAGTTTTAGCACTCTAGTTCTGTGATTTAGGAGAGAGGTAAGGTAAGATGACGTAAGGTACACTTAAATGTCCCTGAGGTGCAATTGAAATAGAGACAGTAGTCCTGAGTAGGGATCTGAACCTCGGATCGGGTATCGGCACTGATCACGTTATTTTTACAAAACCGGAATCGGTAATAAAAGACTGGAGGAATCAAAACAACAAAAATGGCCAGGTTTTTCATCTATGTTGTTTATTGTTGCCTCCGCTTTCCAATGTATTGTAACCAAGCGTCCTGGGTTCGCCTAACTGAGTGCAGCTATTGAGCAATAAATGGACAGGAGTCGAGACAACAGGTTCAGTGGCCACCGCTTCTCTCTTTATTCTGAGCAGCACAGCCACACCTAATGGCGGAACCTTGCCTACCACAGCCCTACGGCAACTCTGGAGGGACAATTTGTTTACAATTCAGAATTTGTTTATATTTCGTGCTGCTGAACCACCGATAAGCTTTTTGGATACTATTTAAATAAAAAACAAACCTTACAGGACAACTTGGATGCATTCTTTTTATTGTCTTTTTAATGCTTTGCAAAGTATCGGATCCGACTCGGTATTGGACTCGGTTTCAAAATAAAGGACTCAGTATCGGATTGGATGCAGAAAAAATGTGATCGGGACATCCCTAGTCCTGAGTACAACAAAACACTGTCAGGGGGTGTCATAGTGGGGAGGAAAGTGGGACTGGGTTCCAATAGGAGGGGGGACTCAAAAACCCTGGAATGAAAAGTTTGGTTTTGTTTGCAATTTTTTATTTCTGAATAATCAGTGCCATAACTACATTAAAGTTGACTGAATAAATCAGTTGAAAGACTGAGCTTTGTATTGAAATAACAGGTAGTGGAAATTCCCAAAGGCCCCTCTCATCTTTTAAGGGCACAAAATGGTTTAGTCTGCCCCTGCATTAGGATTCATCTTTATACTCAGCTCATGACTGTTTATGCTGCTCATGTCTTTCCCCAAGAAAGTACAACCAGGGTTCCATAAAAAGAAAAAAAAAATGAAAGAAGGAAAGAAAGCAAACTTACAAAGAAGAAAAAAAATTAAAAGCGTGAGAGAGACATGGTATAAGAGAAGAAGGGTGGTGGGCCCACAGAGACTGCTTTTGTGTTGGGCCCAGAATTTGGTGCTATGTCCCTGAACCTGAGATAGGAGACAGTAAAGTAAGTTTATCAAGATGTTTACAACAAAAAGGCGAGCTGTCCAGGCCCGACCTGAGCCTGAGCCACAGAGATAGTTTTGGATTCGAGCCTGATTACAAACTCTGAATCTCCGATGTAATTTTCAAAAATATACACCCATCAACAACCTTATTATGTACACCTGTTCAACTGCTTGTTAACGCAAGTAGCTAATCAGCCAATCAAGTGGCAGCAAATCAATGCATTTAGGCATGAAGACATGGTGAAGACGACCTGCTGAAATTCAAACTGAGCATCAGAATGGGGAAGAAAGATGATTTAAGTGACTTTGAATGTGGCATGGTTGTTGGTGCCAACCAAGGTCTGCAGAAGACCATCTCTGAACCAACAACACGTCCAACCTTGAAGCAGATGGGCTACAGCAGCAGAAGACCACACCAGGTGCCACTCCTGTCAGCTAACAACAGGAAACTGAGGCTACAGTTCACACAGGCTCACCAAAACTGGACAATAGAAGATTGGAAAAACGTTGCCTGGTCTGATGAGTCTGGATTTCTGCTGCAGCATTCAGATGGTAGGGTCAGAATTTGTTGTAAACAACATGAAAGCATGGATCCATCCTGCCTTGTATCAACGGTTCAGGCTGCTGCTGCTGGTGTAATGGTGTGGGGGAGATTTTCTTAGTACCAACTGAGCATGGTTTAAACACCACAGCCTACCTGAGTATTGTTGCTGACCGTGTCCATCCCTTTATGACCACAGTGTACCCATCTTCTGATGGCTACTTCCAGCAGGATAACGCACCATGTCACAAAGCTCACATCATCTCTAACTTGTTTCCTGAACATGACAGTGACTGTGTTTACAAGGTCTTTAGTATCCCGGTTTTGACTGGGTTTTTTAAGTATCCCGTTTTTGTGTTTGTGCATGTAAACACCATATCCCGAATTCAGAAACCGGGTTATGCCCTTTTCCCGGTTTCAAGAAACCCGGTTTTGCCACCTGGAGTACTCCAATAGAAGCAGGGATACTGGAGCATGTATATGCCTTATATCGGTCTCTGACGGCGGCCCACTGTGTGTGCAGGCGCCAGAGTGACGTGCCAGATATACAAGCAACATGGCGGCAACGAGAGCTTCCCATTTTTGAAGCGACGAAGAGACTGAATTTTGCTTGAAAATGATGAAAGAACTCAACATAACTACGTGTTTAGACGGCAGAAGACACAGAAATGCAATATTTGTTGTCGCTCTCTCCTCCCATTGCTGAAGATGACGTGGATGAGCCATAGCTGTAATGCGACGTGAGTATTTACTAACGCTAAGCCCGCTAGAAGCCACAGAGGTCTCATTTTTGTCTTACTTCTAAATATAATAAATATATCACATTTCCCGCTCAATCTTTTGTAAACAAAAGACGTAAAAGACGTAACACACGCCTGCGCAGATAGGATGCAGTGATCAGAAAACGGGTTACTGGTATTTATCATGTATACAGGGATATGAATAACCGGGTTTCTCTGTGTTCCATGTAAACATCATATCCCGGATAAGCCTCAAAACCGGGATACTAAAGACCTTGTAAACACACTAAAATTTTAACAGTGTAATAACATTGTGACACGATCTCCAACATCCTGTCTTATAAAATGCACAACACAGCTTGAAAACTGTCATACGACATAAAGTACATGTTTAATAGAGACTGTATAAGATTTCTCCTCATTAATGAGAGGCAGGAGTCAGAATAGGTTGTTGGCAACAGATACCATATACATAATTCATGACATTTAACTAGCTATACGGTCTGCATTAAAAACAAAACAAACAAAACACTGGGAAATTAAAGCAAGCCCAACCTGATCCAAGCTCCAGGGAATTGTCAGAAAATGCAGCCCAGCGCGGCTTGAACCTGGTGGGTTGGGTCAGGCTCAATCAGGTCTGGGCTGATAACTGAAGCTCTAACATGAGCTGCAAAAAATAAAGCCACTGCAGCTTGATAGCAAGAACTGGTCACCTTTGACAGCAGAAACTGGACAAAACTGTTCTTTGAGTCTCCTGTTTTTGGAAATTAGATCCACCATAAAAGTGTAAGCAATTACCCAGAGGACTGTGAGTATAGAATACCCTTTCATGTGTTCGCACCATGATGCAGATTACTTAATCCAGGTTCAGTTCTAAGAACAGAAAAGAACACATTCAGTTAACTGTTTCAAAAGTCTGAAGATCACTTCAAATTTGTTTGCTATGGAAACCAAAGGTATAAATATCAAAGTCCTTTCTCACAAGTCTCTGCTGCTTAGTTGCCGGCTCTAATGCTTCCATAGCTTCCAACGATCTGTTTCTTATACCACAGCATCCCCATCTCTGCGGTGTGCTCTCACTCCTCGCTTGAGGGATCTAAAGACATCAGATGGGCTTACATTACATACTGCAAACTGCTTCAGGCCAAGTCATTGCTTTTAGTATCCGCCAGGAAACATCAACATGCACAACTGGGAAGAGAGAGGAAGTTATCCTCGGGCTTTGCCTTACCTCTCCAATTTCCCCATTTCACCCTCCTTCATTATTTCTTCTCTTTTTCCAGCATCGTCCTCTTCTTCAATAAAAGCTATATGTGTTATCCTTCTGCTAATCCACTCTCACTTTATTTGCCTATATAATGGAATTCTACACTCATGTATTTGAAAGCACCTCATTGCCTTCCCTGTGAGGTGACTTAGCTAATGGCATTCTGCTTAGTGCCTGCTATTGCACCCCAGGGAGTCCTTTAGCCATTTACAACGCATACGTATCACTATCTGGGAATGCTTTCTCTACACGGGTGGATTCATGCTTGTTCAGCGAGTAAAATTTTCCCCGAATTGTGTAAGAGAGTGATTATCCTTAATTTGAGGCAGGAAAGAGTTTTATTGTGGTTGCTTGCTTTGTGTGTGTTAACCTCCAGTTTTGCTATTTGCAGCTGTGTCTGATTCGATGAAATGTTTGTCGTATCAGGATCTTGGATGTGCCTGTTTAGTTTCATGACCTTTAAGCCCTTAAAAAAAAAAAACATCCAAAACCTACTGCAGAATTTAAAAAATGCATGAGCACCAATAAGCCTGTTTTCATATTTCATGAAAAGCTCAGGCTTTCTGTCCAGATTCTTGTCCATGCAGCTGGGTGGGCCACACAGTGAGAGATTCTTTTCACAGAAGATCTGACACACCATGAATTGTTTAGCAGCTTCTCTGGTTGTAGTTTGTAACATCTTCAGTGAAATCTTTGGAAGCGTAATGTGTTCATATGAGAGAAAACTACATAGTTTTTCTGAAATAATGGGATTATTATCTGAGAAATGTATTATTATCTCATTAATTCAAAGCCACACTGTGTAGGAATTTCTCCCATCTAACGCTGAACTCATATATTGCCTTCAAACAGATAGCACACTCTAGCACCTCACTGTTTCAACCGTGTATTGCAACAACGGTAGCCGCTGTGTACCAAAAAGCTATGATGACATTGATGAAACCATGTCATCCGATACTTCATGGAGTATTCATTCAGGCTCCTACACAGACATGTGACGTGAGTTGACAAACCCCCTCCTCATCATGCTGGCTGTGTTTATAACGTAGGACTGTTGGGGCGGGTGTAAATCCAAACAAACCAATCACGTCTTGTCTTTTGACAACTGACAAGTGGCTCAACCTCTCACACCTCATCCCTCTCCTCGCATCACTGCGGCACTGGCCTGTGAATTCGCCGGTCACGTTGCCTTTTTGATTTTCTTTTGCGCTTTCTTGGCGACGAGGATTCCGTCTCCCGTGATGCTGCATATGCATGATCCTTCATTATGCTCAAAGAGTGGGGCTTTGTTATGCTGCAGTAGTGCCGGGGCAGTAGCGAAGCGCCTCTTGCTCCTCTCCTTCGGCTTCTCAGTCACGTAGCGCTGGCCTGGCTCTCAACGAAAACGCAGAAGGCGAGGCTACTCCCTGGTAGTGCTATATGTCCCTTGCTGGTGGATGTATTTTCAAGATGGCTAAACGTTATGGAACCCCCCAAACGACTTACCCGCCCAATGTACAAACAAATCTGGAATTCTCCTTTTACGAGAATAAGTCAGATTATTGGTGGAGGTAATAGCACACCACTGATGACATATTTATGAATGCAGACATTGATTTTTGCCAATAAACAACTGAAATTCTACACAATGTCCCTTTAAAAAAAAAAAAAATAAAGGAGATTTCTTTTCAACAAAGACTTTTCTCATAGTTCTGCAATAATAATTTCCTTAATTATAAAAACAGAGTGGAGTTTTTCTCAGATATCTGAGATGATTCATTCAGAAAAACTGGGAATTTTGTTTCCCTATAGTGAATGCTTTTATCGGCACTTGCCTCTCGCCCCCTGAGCTATCTTCAGTAATTCCTGTTGAAACCTTTGAAAAGATGATGAATCAGTGGGCAAAACACTGTAATCTTTTTATTTTTGGTGCCAAGGACAACAGCATATGGTCATGATTTAAGCCAGGGACATAAATATAGATAGTGCAGGCAGTGTGATTGCACTGGGGCCCCTGGGGTGGAGGAGCCCATAGAGAGTGGGCTCTTGCAGGTGATTCAGATTACCACGTTAGAAATATATCTGTGTTCAAAGATAAATGATTAAAAAAGAATACTATTAATTTAAAAACGGTGCCATTTGCTGTTTATCTCCTCAAAAAGGCAAACCCATCTGACATAGTTCTCTTTTTCCTGTCTTTTTTTTTCAAATAGTCAGTAGCTATCTGAAACAAAAATAAATGGTTTTTATTTTTACATACGTTTACCTCATTATTTGAAACTTCACACGTTTAATGAACATCTGACATAGTGATATTTTATGACGGAAGATAAGACAAGCAAAATAGGTCCCACACTCATTACACATGTTTTTTTTCCCCAAAAAAACATGGGAAGAAGGCATTGAGCAACTTAAGAAGAGATGACCCAAAATTTGCACATAAGTAAAAAACAAAATTGAAATTAGCACAAAAATTAATTAAAAAACAAAACAAAAAACAAGGAAATAGCCTGAAAAATAGCTTTAAAAAATACGAATTCTATAACATGCTTTTAAATATATTATTGTGATAATTATGAATTATTTCTTAAGTCTACTTACATCCTGCAATTCATGTGACATTTCATGCCAAGTTACTCATTGCCTTTTTTCCCATGTTTCCACAGACGTATTTTCTTAGGGTTAGGTTTAAATATTTGTGAAAGGCATCTGAACACATCACAAGAAAACTGACTTCAATTCAGGTTTCAAAGTGTTAACCTCTGAATCAGTATCAACATAATCTGAACCACTGTACCTAGAGAAGTACACCTGATTAAGTACAGTGAACACAATGAGTTACCTCCGTCAGAATAACGTGTGAATGTTCCTTTTTGTGTGACAGGTGGGAAACCTCGGTCTGCTCTTCATGTTGCTGTTTTTCATCTACGCAGCTCTGGGAGTGGAGCTGTTTGGAGAGCTGGGTGAGTCTGCTCAACCACCAACTTGTTGCTAATCAAGTGACAAAAACATTTTAATAACTGTTCCCAAAACAAGATTGTCACTCTTGTCACCAGTTATCACAACATCATGTGGCTTGTCAGCATCATGTGTTTTCAGCAGCCATCAGGGCTGCCCCTCTGCCAGGCCACGCTGTTGAGTCTAAATTGAAAATTAGCTTCCCAGTTTGTGTTTGGCTGGTCAAATAGAGGGAAGTTCTCCACAGTCTCATTTAAAAAATTATGTCCACTGCCATGGTGTTTCTTTGACCAGTCACTATGAAATGTTAATTGGTTGTCCATTTCTTCATGACAAACTCTTTCTCAGGATTTGTCACAGTTTCTAGAAATCTTCTAAATTGCACATCATAGACAAAAGCTGCTAACAAGCAAACAAACGGATGCAATTGAGCTTAAAAATTGATCCAGCTCTCTGCTGTGAGTGAAAATGAAGAAAATGTCCTTGACTCAAAATCAGCCAATGTGTAATTACAATCAATCAGCCAAAGAATTAAGTGTAATGAACACCGGAATGAAAATAATTTGCAAATAATCATGTCCAATATTCTTAATCAAGGTCACAGGGACTTCATTTAGGTTTGTTTCCATCCCTCCTTGGCAATTAAATCTCTAATCTGACTGGCTGACAGGTTTCCAGAACTGTGGTGAAGCTATGTGACTTTTGGCATGTGGCAGCTGGACACTTGCAAACATAGGGCCCTATCTTACAACCAGCCTAAAGTTGCACACAGTGTAGCACAACTGTCATTGCTAGTTTCAGATTGACACGGTAGTCATTTTCACGGCCCCTGGCCACATTGTCTTGGTCCCAAATGTTCTTGAGCCCATCTGTAAAGCCATGGGCATGTAGGTCTTAAAATGAGGTGTGGTAGGGCACAATATTGATGTATTGCTGTTTTCAGGCAGCAAAGCAATTGCACCATTGACCAGCAAATCCTAGTCTATGGTCAGAACAGCACAGTATTCTCCTGCTATTTTAAAGCAGATAATAAGATGCTCCTACACAGGCCTTCAACATGCATACACTCTGCTTGTTGCACACACAGGGATGACTGGATGGGTTGCAGGTGGGTAAAATAATAGATTATTAATGAGGAAAATATTAATGACATTTTTTAAAAAGTGAATATAGCAGAGAGCTGAGCAGAGCTGCTTTCCGACTCCCAATGAAGAGAGACGCATTTTTACACATGAGGAGCAGCAACTTTATTGATTTTTCCAGAAGCTAAAAGTTCTAAAGTCGTTCTATTTCCTCTGTCAAGTTTGTAACTAGAGTTTTAAGTGTTGCTGCTAAAATGTCCCATAATATTTGCTGCACCGACATCACTGCATTAATCTCAGCGGAAAACCATTTGCTTCTCCAATTTGCAGAATCCACAATGTAAATAGCAGTGCTCCAGGCGCAGCAGCACCTGCTCTAAAAAGGGAATTGAAGATGACACTGATTGGTTGAATTCGTGATATGCCCAAAACACACAGCTGATTAATAAAGGAACTAAATATAAGCTCTTTGCCCCTTGCATCTTACTTTGTGCCTAGATTATGTACCTTTTAACATACAAAGTGGGGATGGACAAATGCACCTGTGCCATGAACTTTCGACCATGCACTATAGATCGCTTAAATAGGGCTCATAATGTTTGCACTCTTAAATGCTGCAAATCAATATCATCCTGTTCCTTTATGTACATTTTGTTTGCAACGTCTGGGTCTTCTCTAATTTAGAACAAAGCAAACTTTCTAGCAACGACTTTGACCAACCTTCATAAAACTTTGATGTAACCAACGTTTCTCTCTCTAAACTCTTTCTTTTCCTCGTCTTTTTCTTTTCTCATCATGTCCTCTTTCAGTGTGTAACGCTGACTACCCGTGTGAAGGAATGAGCCGACACGCCACCTTTGAAAACTTTGGAATGGCCTTCCTCACACTCTTCCAGGTTTCCACCGGCGACAACTGGAATGGCATCATGAAGGTACTTCAGTTTTACAGCAGTAGTGGAAAGTACATTTACTCAAGTACTGTATTTATGTAAAATTGTGAGTGATTTGTACTTTACTTGTGCATTGTCATGTTCTGCTTCTTTATACTTCTTCTCCACTACATTTCCACGGCAAATATTGTACTTTTTACAAGATTACATTTATTCAATAACTATGTTACTTTGCAGATTAAGTAATAATGCAAAATATAATCAACAAATGAAATATGATGTATACGATACGATACGATACAATATGATACAATATGATGTATTAATGGATGAAATTTACAAGCTAGCAGTATGTAAAGTAGTTAAAATTACCCCCACCCACCTTTACCAGCTGTCTGACTGAAGCCTGAGGTTTTGGCTCACAGGGATTATTTTTACACAAGTTTAACTCACTATTTGAAACTTTGGCATGTTTAATACGATCATCTGACATTGTGACATATATGATGGAAAATAAGGAAAAGTAAAATAGGTCCCCTTTCAAAGTTAGAGTGGGTTACAGCAGTAGGAATGGTTTAACCATTCGAACCCTGAGCAAATTGGGTTGATTTTTTTTTTTTTTTTCCAAAAAAAAAAAAAAAAAATAGGAGCAACCTAAGAGGAAATGACCACAAAATTATCACAAAATTAGTGAGAAAAGAAAAAAATAATACAAAAACACAAAAGTGAAACTGACAAGCTTAAAAAAAATACTAATAACATCATTTTAAATATACAATTATCATATTTAGAAATAAAGTTTAATGGACTTTTTTCCTAGCTTTTTTAAAAAAAATGCACTAATGTCATGCAATTTGCACAACATTTCAACATCGCAATGCTAAAAGTCAACAATAATGCATGAATAATTAGAATGCAATGATAAATGATTATGTAAAGATATATTCTGCACATTTTTACTTTACAATATGTTATAATATTTATATGTATTTTTTATATAAATTCCAGCAGTATCAGTTGACACACCTACAGCTTTCCAATACACATTAAAAGGTGTTTTCTGTCACTTAAGCGCCTGCTCTCCTGTTATTCAGACAACCAGCTACAAGAACAATTGCTTCTCCCCACATAACCGTTTTGTCCAGAATTAGCCAGATCATTTAGCTAAGGTCACGTCAGGAAAATAAGTTTATGCCAGGTCATTTACACTATAATTCTTGTACTTTTAGTTAAGTAATATTTTGAATAAAGGGCTTTTACTTTAACAGAGTATTTCTACAGTGTAGCATTGCTACTTCTATTTAAGTTAAAGATCTGACTACTTCTTCCACAACTGGCTTACAGCTGCAGTAGGACATGTTCATGTCACTCTTATCTCTATGTCATTAGGACTGGGCTATGTAATCAACTAAGCTGATTGGTTTTCACTTTCCTCACTGTCACCTCATCTCCTGCAGTCGAGGCAGCACAAATGTTCTCAGATGAGGGTCAGTCAGAAAGGAGGTAGTCTAAAGCAGTGCTACTTGAGAGTTTAAAGAAGCATATGCGCATATTTTTCAATTTTCTGATCTGCCCAAACCTATTTTACACCAGTCTCAGAACAGACATGAGCCAAGAAGCAGAATAATAATTGAAGGTCTTCAGTTCAGATCCCAGGACCAGACGATATTTCAGTAGGGGAAATGAGTGAGTAATGAGCATGTCCTTTAGCAAAGATGCTGTTGAAAAAGTAAATGAGCACTCGACAAAACCTTTTGAAGGATGAATAAAGATTAAAATTTGCACAATTTGATCCTCCTCGTTATTCACTCATCTATCACCTCAATCAAGTCTCACTCTCTAATCACACCCAAGTACCTTGAGCTCTTAAAATGTTATCACAGCCTATATCCAAGAGAAAGTTAATCAGTGCTGATTAGGTTCTTAGAGAGAGTGACTGACTGTAAACGAGAGGAAGACGGACAGAAAATTTGTCAGGCCTCAAGCCTTGAATGAGAAAGATTGTAAAAGTTTGACAATGTGATCCGTAAAGACAATACAATTTGCCTCTATGGCACTCTGTATGAGTCTCTTTTACTTAACATTGAGGGCTCAAGTTTCCCGGCGCGGCGCAGGGTGGCGAACCCCGCGCAGAGCTAGTTTCGAGCGGTGCAACCTGAGGCGCGCTCAGTTTGGTAGTTTGGCAGACTGAGGTGCACTGAGATGGGTGTGGTGGCGCAGCAGGGGGAGGTGTCGACAGATCCAGCTTGGTGCAGTGACAGTTTCGTGCCAAAAGACTTCACCGAAGGTGCGCTAAAAGCTCGTCTGCTGAAACCAGGTCTACTGTCAGCGCAGGCGGAGCTCAGCTGGTGCAGTGGACAAGGCAGGTTTCCAGAATATCAGGCACATTAACGATGCAATAAATACCCAAAAAACACTATTCAATGCAACTATCTGCAATCAGCACATAAATGTATCTCTATATTGACTGTCCCGTCACATCTGATGTCAGATCAAAGGGGATTGGCACCGTTTGGCACCGTTTGGCACGCGTAATGGAAACCCAACCTGATCTGATTAACACAGCTGCTCTCAGCCAACCACAAACAGCCACAGCATCAGATAGGGAGTATATATTCAGCATCTGTCATCTTAGAAAAGTCAAAAGAAAAGAAAAGAAACAGAGTGAGACTACGAGAGAAAAAGAAAGAGCGCGCACGAGAGAAACGCAACAATGATTTACAATTGTGGTGACCTCCTCCCAGGCTACCTTTGCATCATCAGTCCATGGAGGTCTGCTTGCAGTGTGGATTTTTTTATTCAGACACTGCGAGCTTGGACCTTCCAGACCAAAACATCAGTTTCCTCCTGGGAGAAGTTTGGAAAGGCAGGAAAGAAGGAGACCCTGAGTCCATCACTGTCTCTCTTCACATACTAAAAGTTCTTCTTCGTATAACTGGCCTCTTCTCTTTACTTTGCCTCCTGTTGTCTTTTTTTTGTTTGTTTCACTAATATCTTACTATTCTTCCCTTTTGTCCCCCCCTCCTCCTCCTCTTCTTCTGACCTTTCCTCCCTTTTCCCACTCACCCCAAACTCTCCTAATATTCCACAACCCACCAGGACACACTGAGGGAGTGCCCACCGAGTCATCCTGACACTGATTATGGCTGCCACGCTGGACTACAATTCATCTCCCCGATGTATTTTGTATCATTCGTGCTCACGGCCCAGTTTGTCCTGATCAACGTGGTGGTGGCTGTGCTGATGAAGCACCTGGACGATTCCAACAAGGAGGCGCAGGAGGATGCTGAGATGGACGCAGAGATCGAGCTGGAGCTGGCTCAGGGGGGCCTCTGCTGCATGATGGGGGGCATTGGCGCCATCGCTGGAGCAACAGGTGCTGCTGCGAGCGGGGCCGGCGTGGGCGGAGGAGCGTCCGGTGCAATTACAGTGGGGACAGTCGGGGGTACAAGTAGCGGGGTGATTGCACCACTACGAGATCCAGGAGGAGGCGGAGCAGCTCATGAGGGACACACACACCGTCGATGTCGGCTCTACTCTCCTGCTCAGGTAAGTGGACCTTCAGACAGTCAAGAGAATAATTACTGCTGATGGAACCCCACTTCTACTTTCAACAATGCAGATAAGAGGCGATATTGTGCTCTCAGGTTTGTTTCTGCATGTTGGCACCATACAAATAGCTTTTAGAAAAAATAAATGTTTTATGTAAACCATGTAACTTCCCCTACTTATGCAGATCATTGTGACATTAGTTCAGCTGGTATATCATTGATATCATACCTGACATTAAGGTCTTTACTTTTTTTTCTAAACTCATATGTTTTATGTTTCCTATTACTGGACATTTCTGTATGTACCAGTGATTAACCACTGATGATCATCTAAATAGACGTCTCTCTCAATTTTAAGCAAGATTACATTTTAATTTCAATATTTTACAGTTTTGAAATAACAAAAAAAATGAAAAAGGCCTAAAGGAAAAGTTTGGGCACTTGTGTGGTCAGTACTTAGTAGTTCCCCCTTTGGCAAGTGTCACAGCTCTTATATGCTTTTTGGAACCAGTCTTTCAGTTCTTGTTTGGAGAAGTTTCACCCATTTTTCCATGTTAAAGGCTTCCAGCTCTATAAGGTTCTTGGGCCATCTTGCATGCACCATCCTCTCTTCATCTTCAGCTTTTTTACAGATGCTGTGATGTTTGCTTCCAGACTCTGCTGGAATTTAACTGAATCCATTCTTCCCTCTACCTGTGAAATGTTCCCTGTGCCACTGGCTGCAACACAAGCCCAAAGCATGATCCATCCACCCCCTTGTTTTAACAGTTGGACAGTTGTTCATTTTATGAAATCCTGCATCCTTTTTTTCTCCAAGCATATCTTTGTGCATTGCATCCAAAAAGTTTGGTTTTACCTTCATCAGTCCACAGGACTTGTTTCCAAAAAGCATCAGGCTTGTTTAGATGTTCCTTTGCACACTTCTGATGCTGAATTTTGTGGTGAGGACACAGGAAAGGTTCTTCTGATGATTCTTCCATGAAGGTCATATTTGTGTTAGTGTGGCTGCACGGTAGAACAGTGCACCACCACTCCAGAGTCTGATATATTTTTCTGCAGGTCTTTTGCAGTCAAACAGGGGTTCTGATTTGCCTTTCTAGCAGTCAAGCAGCTCATTCAGGAAGTTTTCTTGGTCTTCCAGACCTCAACTTGACCTCCACATCTTCTGTTAATTGTTATTTCTCAATGACATTATGAACTGAGGAAACATTTATTTGAAAAATGCTTTGCTATCCTCCTATAGCCTTCTCCTGCTTTGTGAGTATCGGTTATTTTAGTTTTCAGAGTGCTAGACAGCTGTTTAGAGGAGCCCACGGCTGCTGATTGATGGGGCAAGGTTTAGGGAGTCAGAATATTTATAAAGCTTTAAAATTTGCATCACCTTGCCTTTCCTAACGGTGGTTGTAAACAAGCCGTAGTCCTAACAAGCTAATTGTGGTCTGAGACCCTGGTAAAAGTTGTCTGAGAGCTCAAATGTCTTGGGGTGCTGAATTTTTTGTATGGTGCTCCTTTTCTTTTTTCACCCTAAAATTGTACAAAACAAAAATAATACACTGATCTCACTTAAAATGTTTAAAAGCATGTACAGTAGATCAGTTCATCTTTTTCTTGCTTAATTATTCACAGTAAATGACATTTTCACCAAGGGTGCCCAAACTTTTGTATGCCACTGTATAGCATTTTTCAAAAACAAGTTTACAAAGTGTTTCACAGACATGAAAACAGAAAATACACAGTACAATTTTGAAATAGAATACGTTTAACACAGCCAGTAATAGAAACAAGACAATGAATTACACCACTAAGAAAAAATAATGCATGAAACAACAGAGAAAAACTCAAATTTAAATGTATTTTAAATAAGTTTACATACGTTTCAAATGAGATTTAAAAGAGGACAATGAGGTAGTTTGACTGATTCCCAATGGAAGGTTATTTCACAGTCGTGGAGCCATAACAGCAAATGCCCTACTACACTCTGTCTCAAGCCAAAAAATAAAAAAGCTGGTCTGCAGATCTGAGAGTGAGGGCAGGGATGTAATGGATAAGATTGTAGTGTAAGAAGGGACAATGCTGTTCAGTGATTGAAAAACAAGCAGTAAAAAATTTGAATAAATTCTGACCACCACAGGTAACTATTGCAATAAGGCCATACCTGCAGTGTTTTGTACAATTTGGAGGTGGCTGTGGGGCTACCAGCAGCTGTCTGCCTTCATTTGAATATATCTGTTAGGGAACAAAGAAATACAGGCTTTAAAATGTACTAGTTTCCTTTTAAGACTGAGTAGTACTGACGAAACAGACATTTTCATTGTCCAAGGGAAATAAAAGGGACTGGAGCACACTGATTGATTTGTCTTTAATTGTGTCTGTTTGCACAATTAAAAACTGCAAATCAATGAGTGTGCTATAGTGCCTCTTTTTCCCTTGGAAGTTTGCTTTCCTTGAGCCAAGAGGCATCTGATTCACCTGATGATGGTGGAAGATGCACAGAGAATTCTGTTCCAATATCGGTCTTGTGTGCACGATACTGGAACTTTTGGTTCAGCCCACACCATGGCCAGTTCTCACCACAAGCTAATCGTGTGGGATCATGAGTGACGAGCTGATAGGCTTTGATGATCTCCTAACTGCACACTCCCTGCAGCATTACATCCTGTCAGAATTCAGATAGCTGTGCCAAATAGATGAGTCATGAGCCATTGAACATCACTTTTCACAATATAATCACAAGATCACCAATCTGCATTTTATGAGTTACAGTGTAGTGCCACTTCAGTGACAGTCACAGCCTGAGAGGCGTTGTTTTGTCCCTCTGGAGTCTGATCCAGCGAAATAACAGACACTGCTGGCTCACCGAGAGTGTCAAACACAGAAAATTTAGCCACTGAGTGCTGAAATAATTAATTAATCAACCTGTGTAATCAATGGTTTCTGCCACTCAAATGGAGGATTTGCTGTTTTGCTATTTGTTTTCACTGCTAGTCAGACAAAACAAATCATTTGCACATGTCATGTTGGGCTCACAGAACTTCTGGCATGTCACTCTTTTCTGATAATGTATATACTAAACAGCTACTGATGAAATAAATAATTAAAACAGTTGTCATAAGTTGCTCATTAAAAAGAATTAGAAAAGGCTGCCTTTCTGTGTGATTCCACCTTACAATTTGTAGCTTCTTTGCAGCAGCATCCATATTTGAAGCATTGTGAACAGTCATGGCTACAAATGAGTCTGGACAGACATGGATGTAAACTGTAACTTCAACTTCTACTTGGCAGTAGCTAGCAGCAAAAATGGAGCATGGACTGGTGGCTGGAGAGGTGCCAGTTCACCTCCTGGGCACTGCCGAGGTGCCCCTTGAGCAAGGCACTGAACCCCCCAACCACTGGGGGCGCCTGACAAAGGCAGCCCCCTCACTCTGACATCTCTCCACTTTGTGCATGTATAGGTCCTGTTTGTGCATGTGTGTGTCTTTTTAGACAAAAAGAGTGAAAAAATTTAATTTCCCCTCAGGGGGGTTAATAAGGTATATAAAAAATAAAAATAAAAATATTAAAAAAAAATAAACATTATGTACATGTCATAAACGTTTATGACTGCTGTCATTAAGTGTCATTCGTTTTTTGTTATGACAAGCTGACATTGTTTGGGTTGTCTTGATTATGACAACTTGACATTAATCAAAGTGACATTACCAGAAGTTGTCTTTGTCATGTTGACATTAAATTTGTTTGGGATGTCCTTATAATGACAACTTGACATTAACATAAAGACATCTTCTGGTAATGTCATCCTGGTTAATGTCAAGTTGTCATTATAAGGACATCCCAAACAAATTTAATGTCAACTTGTCATGACAAAGACAACTTCAGGTAATGTCACTTTGATTAATGTCAAGTTGTCATCATCAAGACAACCCAAACTATGTCAACTTGTCATTACAAAAAAGGAATGACACTTAATGACAACAGTCATAAACATTTATGACATGTACATACTATTCCTGATAGGTTCATGACTGTGTCATGTCACTCTTATGTCAGTACCTTCAAGTAAAGTGTTATCAAATGTTCCTCCTACATGTTGGTATTTTTTTGTGAATGAAAGTTACCCACAATGAAGAAGGACAAGTAGTCTTAGCAATTTAGGGGCGTTGATTCTGCATGTGATCAAATCTCACATAGAGGCATTTAATCACGAGGGGTGACATGCATCAGGTTGAAACAAGTTCATGACAAGCTTGTGTGGTTAAGTTTGGTTAATGTGACTTGGAGCATCAACACCAACAAGCCTCATAGAAAACAAAACTAAACAATATATGATTGGCAGGTTTACCCTGGTTATTTTAAGATTTCATTTACATCATCTACAGCAACAGTTAGTGCTGTACATCCAGCCACACACTGTGGCATAGCACAACATCTGGAGCTCCTCTTATTCATGAAATACTGCTGCCCTACTTGTGCAAATACAAGGTGTTAATGACTTTTACACACACAGGCATACAAACGTGGTAAAAAACACACATAAATGTATGCAGAGAACCCACGTGCACACACACTCAAACACGTGCGGGATATTAAATGGCCGCTGTCTCCACCATTCTAAAAATACCATGAGTGGGGGGGCATGGTGGACGTAGCTCTCATTCTTCAGCTCCCTGATTGCTGCATCTCAAACAGCAAGTCGGTACAAGCCACATCTATAATCACACTCACATAAAATTATAGCACCTGCAGCTGAGAACAGGTATTTTCAGAAGTACGCTCACTGAGGCAGAAAGAAAGAAACATGTAAATAAACAAACAACGGCAGAAACAAAGGGGAGATGGAGGAAACGAGTGAAATCAGGAAATGTAGAGAGGGAAAAATAGAACAAATCTAAATTTAAATTGGGAGCAACATAAGGAAAGGGAGAAAGTGAGGAGTTGGGAGTTTGGAAAGCAAGTGACTGTTGCAGCAAGTGAATGAGTAAGTGGCTGAGTGACTAGCTGTGTTTGACTCACTGAATGGCTTACTGCCTCGATGCAACTCACTGACTGAATGGCTGTGGGAAGTAACTAAAGGTGCATTTGCACCCAGCGGAATGTTAAATCCCTACCTTTAATGTGTTTGGGCAGGTGACAACAGTGCCAAGTAGACTGCGAGGTGGCTCATTAGAAATGACCCCGTCAACACGAACAGTGATTAGTGGCAGTAGAAGGAGCTGGCTGTTGGCATCTGACTGCCAGTTGTGCCTTATACCCTCTAACAACAAAGAGGCTGTCTGGACTAATGCTCATGTATTATTTCTTAATGGGGTCTGGATTTTTCAGCAGATTAAGTTCATTTGTCATGTTAAAGCTGGAAACATACCTTTATTAAAGAGACGTTTCAAGACAAGAAACTCAAACATTACCACCAACATGCACAGAGAGCAACCCATACTGAGCAAATGAATGAAATTCAGTAAATGCAGGACACAGTGGAGTCTAGGCAACCATTGAAATCCATCAAGCAGTAGTGGATGAATTACATGACAGCCATACTGAAATAAAAGTAAATATATCTTACCAGAAAATGACTTTAGTAGAAGTTAAAGTCATCTATTAGAATATTAGGTAAAAGTTTCAAATTATCTGATATTTACTGTACTTAAATAATTTTATGATATTTAAGTATTAAAAGTAAAAGTACAAATAAACAAAAAGAAAGAAAAAAGAAGCAGGCCGTCAGAATTCTGAGGATTATGAAATCTTCCTGACATGTACACCACCTTAAAATGGACCACACATTTGAAGAAAACAAAATCTTCTTTACAACTTAAAGGATTTAAAGAAAACCATTGACTATCCAGGACTGACACTGCAGTGGAGTAGTCACCACGCAGTTACCTGTCACAAATCATAATCTCCTTGAACCATTACTCATCCCCTCTGCTGTGGGATGCCATTTTCTGAATGAAAACCTGGTGAAATTAATTATAAGATGAATTAATTCTTACTTGCAGCAAATTATGATATTTCAGTCAGGAACACTTAGTCAAAGAAAACTTTACTTCCATTTGCAGTATCATATTTGTGATATGGCTCTGTTCTGGGGCCTCTCTGCTTTTCCTCGGGCCTATGTGCTAAGCCTTTTCCATGCGTCTATGTGGAAAGCCTAAGGCAGAGAGTGCACACCTCTCTGCCCTTCCACGTGCAAATGAGGAAAGCCTGCAGCACAGAGAGCAAACCTCCCTGCCCTTCCATGTGCCTACATGGAAAGCCTAAGACAGAGAGCACACACCTCTGCCCTTCCACATGCAAACAAAGAAAGCCTAAGGCAGGGAGAGCAGCAGCAAAGATCCCCCGGGAACAGAACAGAGTAGCATCACTGACAAACAAAAATGACACTGATAAGTCAGACACAACATAAAAAGGAGGAGCTGGGGTTGAGGCAGGTTGCAGAGGAAGCAGCAACAGTAGGCAGGCCAGAGCACCCTGAATGAGATTCACTAATTGGCTGCATAGCAAGGAATCATGTGATATATCAGCTGACTCCCTTCCACCATGCAGCTGCTCCATCAGTTGATTTGGCTGTTTGAGATCAGCTGATGTAGCTGGGATGTGAGCTGAGCTGGACATCGTGTCCTGCCTGAACTAATGCTATGCTCTATTTCGCTGTTTGCTAGCTTTTTTTGCAGTCAGCTCTATGAATCCTTTTATTCTATTTATTTTCATTGTTTTGGTTTTCCTCCTTTTCTCATCAACCAACTCATCCAATTCTGCAACAAGCAGCTGTTTTATATATTTTCATCAGGGTTAATGGATAATGAAACAGATCTTAAGTTCATGTTGCTCTGTAGAATGTAGTATGTCAGTATTGTGTTTACAGCTAGTTCTGCTGCCTCCAAGTGGCAAAAAAAGAATTACTGCTACGCTCTGTGTGATTGTATCTCCCCACCAACAGCACCATCTGGCCAAGACTGAAATAGACTCAGCCTTTTTCCGATCACTTGTCATAACTATTATCAGCCTAACAATTGAAATGTGTGTCCACCCGTTTAGCTAAAATTATCTGGTCTCTGGTCAGATGATTTTTTTTTTCTTTTTTTTTTTTTTAACCATTAAGCCCTGGTTAGTTGGAAACTGTGCAGTCTGAACCCAGTGAACCCAAGTATAACATGCTAACTTTGGTGCAGACAAAAGAAAATGTATATGTCATGCATGTTAAAGAACGACACTGAATCAATGGGTGAAAGAAGGGGGAGGAGAGAGCAGAGAGAAAGGCTGACTGTGGAAGGGTTGGAAGACACAGTGAGTGGGTGGCAGGCTCCGCCACAGTCTCATTGTGCTTATAGCTCATTGTCTGTCAGCCTACTGGTATTTTTAACCAGAAGCGGAGTAAAAAAGAGGGATGAGACAGAGGAGGAACTCTTTTCATGGGTCTTTCTGAATGCACTGTACTTTAAATTGCTATTCTGATTAGCCAGCACACTGCTTTGTCTTAATAAAGCTGTTTTATGTGCATTCATATGGAGATTTAGATTCGTTTTCCCTAAAGAAGATACCCAATAAAACCTGAATCACGACAAACATTATGGCTAAAGGGAAATAAGTACACAAAAGAAAAATACAAACAGTAACAACTACTTAAGAGTGACATAAAACTTTATGTAAACTTAAACACACAAAAGTCTATGGTAAATCTATGGGAGTAAAATAGAGTCAAAAGTATTATAGTATCATATCTACGCATCAGTATATCTGAATGTGAAAAAAAATATTTTGATCATATGAATTCAATATCCGCACAAATAGATTTCATATCACTGTATATGACATTTTGAGAACAAATGAGAAAGATCTGCACAAATCATTTCCAATGTTTGAGAGTTTGCACAGAGGTGTACAGCTAAGAAAAAAGGTTTCCAATTACACATTTATGTTTGTAGGTGAAAAGATTGTATGTTTGAATCCCAAGTTTACAGCTACAGATCAAATCTACAGTACAGGCCAAAAGTTTGGACACACCTTTTCATTCAATGCGTTTTCTTTATTTTCATGACTATTTACATTGTAGATTTTCACTGAAGGCATCAAAACTATGAATGAACACATGTGGAGTTATGTACTTAACAAAAAAAGGTGAAATAACTGAAAACATGTTTTATATTCTAGTTTCTTCAAAATAGCCACCCTTTGCTCTGATTACTGCTTTGCACACTCTTGGCATTCTCTCCATGAGCTTCAAGAGGTAGTCACCTGAAATGGTTTTCCAACAGTCTTGAAGGAGTTCCCAGAGGTGTTTAGCACTTGTTGGCCCCTTTGCCTTCACTCTGCGGTCCAGCTCACCCCAAACCATCTGGATTGGGTTCAGGTCCGGTGACTGTGGAGGCCAGGTCATCTGCCGCAGCACTCCATCACTCTCCTTCTTGGTCAAATAGCCCTTACACAGCCTGGAGGTGTGTTTGGGGTCATTGTCCTGTTGAAAAATAAATGATCGTCCAACTAAACGCAAACCGGATGGGATGGCATGTCGCTGCAGGATGCTGTGGTAGCCATGCTGGTTCAGTGTGCCTTCAATTTTGAATAAATCCCCAACAGTGTCACCAGCAAAACACCCCCACACCATCACACCTCCTCCTCCATGCTTCACAGTGGGAACCAGGCATGTGGAATCCATCCGTTCACCTTTTCTGCGTCTCACAAAGACACGGCCGTTGGAACCAAAGATCTCAAATTTGGACTCATCAGACCAAAGCACAGATTTCCACTGGTCTAATGTCCATTCCTTGTGTTTCTTGGCCCAAACAAATCTCTTCTGCTTGTTGCCTCTCCTTAGCAGTGGTTTCCTAGCAGCTATTTGACCGTGAAGGCCTGATTGGCGCAGTCTCCTCTTAACAGTTGTTCTAGAGATGGGTCTGCTGCTAGAACTCTGTGTGGCATTCATCTGGTCTCTGATCTGAGCTGCTGTTAACTTGCCATTTCTGAGGCTGGTGACTCGGATGAACTTCTCCTCAGAAGCAGAGGTGACTCTTGGTCTTCCTTTCCTGGGTCGGTCCTCATGTGTGCCAGTTTCGTTATAGCGCTTGATGGTTTTTGCGACTCCACTTGGGGACACATTTAAAGTTTTTGCAATTTTCCGGAGTGACTGACCTTCATTTCTTAAAGTAATGATGGCCACCCGTTTTTCTTTAGTTAGCTGATTGGTTCTTGCCATAATATGAATTTTAACAGTTGTCCAATAGGGCTGTCGGCTGTGTATTAACCTGACTTCTGCACAACACAACTGATGGTCCCAACCCCATTGATAAAGCAATAAATTCCACTAATTAACCCTGATAAGGCACACCTGTGAAGTGGAAACCATTTCAGGTGACTACCTCTTGAAGCTCATGGAGAGAATGCCAAGAGTGTGCAAAGCAGTAATCAGAGCAAAGGGTGGCTATTTTGAAGAAACTAGAATATAAAACATGTTTTCAGTTATTTCACCTTTTTTTGTTAAGTACATAACTCCACATATGTTCATTCATAGTTTTGATGCCTTCAGTGAGAATCTACAATGTAAATAGTCATGAAAATAAAGAAAACGCATTGAATGAGAAGGTGTGTCCAAACTTTTGGCCTGTACTGTATGAGTACAAATTTAACCAAATAGTAAAAATACATACAATCATGGATGTGCAGCCGACAAATCTGCAGCAACTGTGTGATGCTATCATGTCAATATGGACCAAAATCTCTGAGGAATGTTTCCAGCACCTTGTTGAATCTATTCCACAAATAATTAAGGCAGTTCTGAAGGCAAACAGGGTCCAACCTGGTACTAGCAAGGTGTACCTAATAAAGTGGCCGGTGAATGTATTTTACCTTTTTAATCACAGAGCGAGGATGCAAGAAATTATTGGAAAATCTTGTGAAAATCTTTCTCATTTGTTCACGAAATGTCATGCACAGCTACACATCTCCTTACAGATTTAAAAATTAAATCTGATCAAAACATTTTACACATTCAAACATTTGAATAAAATATTTTTTTCACATTTAAATGCTTTCATACAAAAAGTTTTCACACATTTAGATATGGTCATTCACAGCTACAATACTTTTGGCCCTATTTTATTTCCATAGAAACCTAATCAAATAGATACAACTTTTATTAAAAAGGGGAAATTACAGCTTCTTGCTGATACTGTCACCAAATCCCTGAATGGCCCTGTCATAAATTATTTGATTAAAATTTTAAAGTCAAAAATAAATCCCAGCCTTGTAAGATTTGAATTATTTTGAAGTGTGATTGAGAGGCAGTCAAGCATTTCGGCCTTATTTACTTCTCTTCTCAGGGACGAATAAGAAAAACAAATTGCGAGTATAAACAAATTGAGTTTCTTCCAAACAAGAGCACAAATCAGCGGTACACACAAGTGTACAAGTGGAGAGGGCAAACAAGCCAGCAGAAACACAATGCTCATTATAACAACTTATTTCAGTCTTATTACTTTGTACACACGCACACCATCTCTTTGCAAATAACTCATTAGATTTTCAGAGTTTGCGGAGATCATTTAAGCTCCCTGTGGAGACTGTTTATTGTACAGCTCATATGAGGAAGTCCAGAGTCCATAAAAGAAACGACGCCCTGCCAAAATGTGAAGTTCTCCCTTTTGTCTCGGCAGTATGCTAATAATGAAGATAAGAGCTCAGGTGTAGAATACAAGTCTCACCTTTAACTCCAGGCCTGCAGAATAGAAAATGTCTATCCAAGTTATGTAAAAACGGAATGTAACAAAGCCGACCAGTATTATTCAGATAACTGCTGGATGATTCGTGCTTACTTTTGCGATGGCTGCAGCAGTAGATTATCATGCTGATTTGTGAACAAAACATTTACAAAAAGGAAATCAAGTGTCATTAAGTGGACACACGCTAGTTGAAATCAGTTAATACAAAGCTTCCAGTGCATCAGACAGTGAGAGTTAGAGACACCAACAGAGACAAACACTTTTTATAGAGTGCTAAATTATAACTCCCTGGTGATTTTTAACTGTAGTCTGCTTGATGGGTGCAAAGGAGCCAGACCTTTAAACAAAGGTCGGATTCAGCTTTGCAGGAAACTTTTCAGCTCCATTTGTGGATAGTCTCACGTACCAAATACATAATGTGTCAACTGTCATCTCCAAGTATCTTTTTTAGGCTTCACACTTTTTTTCTGTTAACTTAAAAAGCTTTGATTGTACATTTTCAGAATACTTCTGAGTGCAGCAGTATTTTAGCTGAACAGATTGAGGTGCAATTTCACAAAGGATTGTGTAGCTTCTGCAGTCACTAAATCTGCACAAACAAGACAAAAGGAAACCATGTCATTGTTAAAGCACCTGCAAAGGGTTAAACGCACCAACAATGGCCTCTTTATGTACAAATGAGCTTCATTGCAAAAACAGTCCAGTTCACAAAGATCAGCGCTAATAGCCACACGAAGCTATAGTGAAATAATTATTAGTGTCGTCAGATAGATGGTGGTAACTGAACTACATTTATAAGGGATGACACACCCAAATGTTCAAGTGATCAAATTCCTTGCGTGTAGTTTTGAGGAGTCAATCAGGACCTGTAGCTTGTGGTGTGAAAATTTCTGTTTTCTTTTTCTCTCTGGCATTTTTCTACCAATTGTGGTCTTGGTACAAAGGCAAAATTCACATTTTACCACATGGATCATTACTATCAGACTCAAATAGGCAGTAGGCAACCTGCAGCTCTGGAGCCACATGCAGCTCTTTCGCTCCTCTTAAGTGGTTCTATGTGGCTTTTACAAAAATGATATGGGAGTGAAGAACATTTTTCATTGTTGTAGGCCCACAGCGGTTCTTGTATTTTACAGGTTTAAAAATGTGCAGCTCATACAATCAAAAATAAAAATAGAATAACATTCCATCAACTGAAGCGTGCATCATACGTCTACAACCTGGTGCCTCAGGAAAACAGAAACTTAACAGCAAGTGGACAGATTTCTTTGCTTACACTGCCAACTTTGCACTGTTTAAGTATCAGATAATCATAAATAACCCCCTGCAGAGTAGTATTACTGTTACTAATATTGATAAGCTAATTTAGATCTAATAAGCTATGTTGGTTTTATTATAAAGCACAAATATGTATTATGTTCCAGAATAAAAAAAAGAAGCCAAAAATGGCTCTTTTGATAGTAAAGGTTGCTGACCCCTGCTATAGGCGCTGTTCTACCCTGCATAAAAGATGTTTACACCAGACGCTAAGGCCAGGTGAATATAGATCCCAACCACACAGATAATGCCCTTCTCTCGTTGTTGAGATTGGAAAGATAGTGCCAGATACCCTAGGTCAGCACTGAGAGGCTCATGAAGAGCTTCTACCTTCAGGACACAAAGATACTGAGTCAAGAAATCCCAAACCCTAACATTTATTTATCATTACGATACTATTTTGAATGTACAAACTGATGGAACTGACAACTGCACTTCACTGAAATCATATTTCAGTCAGGACCACTTAAGTCAAAGAAAACTTTGCTTCCATTTGCAGTATTATATTTGGTGGTGTGACTCTGTTCTGGGGCCTCTCTGCCTTTCCAAGGCCTATGCAGAAAGCCTTTTCCACACGCCTATGTGGGAAGCCTGAGGCAGAGAGCAAACCACCCTGCCCTTCCATGCGCCTACATGGGAACAGAACAGAGCAGCATCAATGACAGAAATGACATTGATAAGCCAGATGTAGAATGAAAAGGAGGAGTTGGGGTGGAGGCACGTTGCAAAGCGGCTTACAGAGGAAGCAGCAACAGTAGGCAGGCCAGAGCAGTTTAAATAGGGCGCCCTGAATGAGATTCGCCAATTGGTTGCATAGAAAGGAATCATGTGATCTATCGCTGCTGTCCTCGTGTGTCCCCTTGCAGACAAATTGTTAACAACAATGAGTGGCACATAAATGAAGCAAAGCCTGCAAGCTAGTTCAGGCAGACAACTCAAATCCACTGCTACAATCACAAAACATATTCACTATGAAATATCCAATATACTCTTTTTGTTGTGACAGTGTACGTAAGCTGTCAGCGCTCTTCCTTCCCTAATCACTTGCTGCTACTGCTGCTTTTCACATAGCATTAATGAGGCAGCCCTGCATCCACATATAGGCTCTGAGTTCACGTTATTATCGTCTTCACTCCCCACTCACTGCTGAGCTAAGTGACAAAGTCAGAGCCTGGATACCAAATATCAACTCTATATTTTCTACCATTGCATAATAATCCATTCCATGTGAGTTGGAGCATCAGCATGTCTTTGTGTGTGACCTGAGTGAGTAACAGAGGGCCACAGCAACAATTTCCAAACCTTAAATATAGTGTGCTGCATCCAAAATAAGGCCTAAGGGTAACAGGGCAGTTATGATAATGAGTGATAAACAGTAACTGTATGAGTGAGGAGCTAAAAATCTGTTACTTAAAGTAAAGTAAAGTAGTAAGTAGCAATTCTATCATAAAATCCAGTGTGTGAACCATGAATCCCGGTTAGATTATTTTTCCAGCAGCATTCATAATATAGGTCTTATTACTGCACCTCCACCAGGCAGGTTATGTTTTGGGTCCTGTTTGTTTGCTGTTAGCAGCATATCTTAAAAACTTGTGAACAGATTTTAAAGAAATATGCTGGAAAGTTGGACCATGGGTCGAGGAACAAGTGATTCGTTTTGATGCCGATCCTGATACAGAAACGAATGGAAATTTTGTAAACACTTCCTATTGTCATATAACAGATTTAAAAGGCATGTGGAGCCGTGGTTGAGTGATGCTCTAACTGTTTCACAATAGGCAGCAAGTGACAATTTTGTGTCTCAGTAAGCAGCTTTGATCATGGTAAAATCTCTTTTACAGAGCGGATCCTTGATATTCTCACAATACTGAAGGACTGACTCAGTAGTTATGACCTTCAAATAGATATGCAGAAGAATGGTTTCAGATAATTTGAATGAAAAATCTTGTACATAAAATGTCTGTAAAATAAAGAGTATCCACAATGTGGGGTTCAGAGTGGATAAGAACCAGACGGCAGTGCAGTGAATCAAAAGGGGTCATGGGCACTATTTACCACAACCAAGGCCCCCAGCTTGGCCAATCAATCAGGCTGCTTCGCCCCTCGCTGTGCATCACACGACACTCGAAACAATGTGTATGTGTGTGCGTATAGTACATCAGTGGGTGCTGCCAAGGTCTGGCTATCGACTGTGGTTGCCCTCTTCACCTTGCACCCTTTAGCAGTAACTCTCATGGAGAGACGGAATAGGAAAGATCAGGTACTGGGGGAAGCAAGCAGTTTAAACTTTAGACATGACAGCAGGAAAAGGTGAGCTGGAAAAATGTAACATGAAAGAGATGAGAGAGAGAAAACAATTGACTCAGAAACCGATCTGACGGAGAATAATAATATTAAAAACAAAAACTGCATGTGAAAGACAAACATAGAGGCCAGTCTGAGAGGCGTTTATTTGCTTCCAGCTGTATTTCCTCTCACGTAAGAGGATAATGTAAGTATCGTGAACAAAAGAACTCATCCAAAGAGTATAAAAAACACCACACAAACATGAATTAGTGTACAATGTTTACATTATGCAACAAATATGAAATACAGGCCAAATTTAAGTCCACCTTCTTACTAATAGCTTTCGTTTTTGGATGCAAAAAATTATATAATATTTGAATAACTTTGACAATTGATGCCAAAGCTATGATAACGTGGTGTTGGTCAGGTTAACTGCAGTCTTGAACTGCTGCAAAGTCACTGAAAAGAAGTCTGACGGGCAAAGGAACTTGAGCATTAGACAATCAGACAGGTATTAAACAAGCCCTCGGGTCAAACTTATTCAAAGGAGTAAACAAAGGAAAACTGTAAAATGATTACACCAGCCGTTCATTGAAAACATCTATTATGATTTACAGACACAGTTCAACTTTGACCCGATGTATTACAGTGGTTACTGCAGACATTTAGGATGCAATTACTGTAATTTTACTTTGAGGTTAAACAGATTTAGATGATTAGCAGTAACTGTTTGTGTGTTTAAAACCTGTCACATTGTGTCTGGCTGCCAAGTCCTGCTTGTGTATTACTTTTTCCCTCAACACTGTCGAACGTGGGCAGTCTTAAAGGTCCAGTGTGTAGGATTGAGGGGCTTCTGTCGGCAGAAATGGAATATTTGTGTTTTCATTAGTGTATAATCACCTTAAAAAAGGGACCTTTGTGTTTTTGTTACCTTAGAATGAGATATTTAAATCATCATAAGCAAGTCCTCTTCCATAGAGTCCACCATGTAGCCCAGAACAAACAAAACCAACACTGGCTCGAGATAGGACCATTCCCATTTTCACATCGGCCACCGTATTTCTCCTGCACCAGGGATACTCAACATGCTTTGCTCAGGGGCCACTTTTGCAAAATGACAGGAGACCATGAGCCAATTAATTAACAAACAGTAATATTTATCAGTATAACAATTGCCTGTTTCCAGCCTTTCAATGCTTCCTGTCCTCACTCAGTTTTACTAAAAGGCAAATCTGGTCGCAGTAATCTTACACATCTTACACACAGCTGTATGCAGGGGCATTTCACCTTGACCTCTTGACCTTTGATGCTTTTGCATCTCTTGCACCTTATTTACATTGAAAGTACAAAAACCCCCAGTGTGAATCGCTTTATTTTCATTGTGAATTACAAAAAATGGTTGGGGGGCCATCCGGTAGCCCATCAGGGGCCAGATTTGGACCACGGGCCATAAGTTGATCACTGTCCTACAGGCTTAACACAGAAGAACTCTCAGTTCTGCAGCCCCACCTCTAGATGTTACTATATCCTCCACAGTGGACCCCAAAGTTGTCATTACCAACTCATTTATAGTCTTAGGCAGATGGTCTGTCCTGGGTGAATCACATTCTTCCTGTGTTCATCTTGATGACAAAGAAAAGCTGAGCTTTTATAGAAACAGGCTACAGAATGGGGGCATTTCTATCTGGAAGATGTTGTGCGTGGATTTAAGGATTGCTCATGGTTTGCTGCTGCGATACCCAGCTTGTGGATCGTGGGCCAAATCTGGCCCGTGATAGGGTGCCGGGTGGTGTGCCAACCAGTTTTGTAATCCACAGTGAACATAAATTGATTCACACTGGGATTTTTTTTTTGGTTCTTTGAATGTCAACAAGGTGCCATAGTGCACAGGAGGATCCCTTGGACCCCCAGACAGAGGTCCAGAGAAACACCCCTGCATACAGATGATCTGTGTGCGACTACTGCGACTGGATTTGCCTCTTAGCAAAAATGAGTGAGGAGAGCAAAGGTTGAACGGCTGAAAATAGGCAATTTGTATACTAATAGATATCACTGTGTGTTTAGTAACTGGCCCCTGGTGTCCTGTCATTTTGCAAAAGTGGCCCCCGAGCAAAGCAAGTTGAGTATCGCTGTTTTATTGTCTTTAAAGACTTACTTTTTGCCTTGTTATCTATAACTGCTCACATAGTCAGTGTCAGAGTCATGATGCCATTTGAAGTTCACTACAGACAGATTCAGTCTATCCAAGGTTGAGTGAGCTTCACTTCCAAAAATTGATTTTTTTGCAAAAAAACTGAACAGTCAAGTCAATTTTATTTATGTAGTCCAATATCATTTCACAAGTTTGCCTCAAAGGGCTTTAAAATCTGTGCAGCATATGACACCCTCTAAGCTTAGATCCAAGATTCGGATAAGCGAGTAACAAAACATAAAGGAATAACTGTGGAAAAATGGAAGAAACAGAGGCGGATCGTTCTCCCTGGACAGACATGCCACCGATGCTGTGTGTACAGTGTGGCTTTTCAGGCTGACAAAATTACAGATAGATTATAAACATATAATATATGAGGCAGGATAAGGGAGGATATTGAGCAACTTCCAGGTGTTGCCAAACAGACAAGACCTGAGCCACACGACCTCCTCTCCACCATGGACACCTGGAAAGAGGACAGACTACTCAAACACAGTAGTCAAAGCCCAGGTACACCATTTGCACAGATAGGAGAACGTAAACAAGCACACAAGGGAGAGATAGAGTCGAGCCTGAATCTCTCAGGAGATGAAGATCCAGATCCCAAACACCTGGAATGAGGCAGGCAGGGGAGAGAGGGTCCCAGGACAGCCAATGATCCAGCACAGGGAAGCCTGAGTAAAAATGAGGACAAGGAGGAGAAAAGAGAGACAAGGAGAAAGACGGAGAGCAAAGCACAGTGAGAAACGTTCTTTCAGCAGCTTAACTCCTCCTTATTTATCGTCCAAATCCAACCCTTGACACCTTTCCCTCATTTAATTTCTCATCGGATTTCGCCAAAGCATCCTGCTGACTGTGTAAAATCTCTACACAGGAATCTGCCAGGTACTTGAGGTTCTTCAGTGCCACACAGTGGGAATTCTAAGCCATCTACAGCTCGCCTAGAACAGTGTAAATTTTTAAGAGATCATGCAATTAATCTTACAACACTGACATTTATCTGCCCCTGTGGCTCGGCTTAAAGCAGGCAAAAGTCATTGATCTCTGTTTTGCACCTGCCAGCGGCGGCTGAAAATAACACCTGCTCTAACAGATTGCAGTTAATTAAATAACACAAGATGTAGTCATTACAGATGTTGTACGAAAGAAGTAGGGAGGGAAGATTAAGAGAGAGGAGAGAAATGGGAGAGAAGAGAAATGGACACAATATACAGTGTAGAATAAGTCTGTAGTCTGTACAGACAATGGAGCACATAAACAACAATTCCCATTTTACTAGGGGTTACGATCTGGGCTAATTTTTGGCTAAAACCAGTAACTTCCTGAGGTCTCTGCAATGGTTGCTAAGAAACAGTGGCATCGATCTCTTCACATAAGTCATGGACAGAAAGCGAAGAATTGTATCTCAGAAACAGAATTCTTGACAGTATTTTAAATTCTATTCTCATCTGAACTATTGCAGTCAATGGAAATAGAGCATCTTTAAACATGTCTTTAAACGTGTGTCACTTGTGGAGCAATCAGTTTTTGTAAGTATAAAGTACAGACATCTCTATGTTGTCCAGATGAAGCACAAAAATTGTCAGAATTTTGTGATTGCTGAAGTCATAGTGTGAAGCCAATCTATGGTTTCTCACTTGGTAAGCAGCTCAATAACATCATGCTTTGCCTTTAGAGTTTAAGGTTGTAAGTTCGAGCACTAGGTGATACAGTATAAACATGCTGATTCCTACTGAGGCAATGTGCTATGTGGATTACAGACATAGAATTTCAAGATTGGGATGACACATTTTGAAGGAAAGTTGAAAAAGAAGCTTTCATTTGATTTGTTTCCAAAATGCTAAGAAATTCTGTAGGCTCGGCGAGCATTGGTGTATTCTAAATACATATAATATGTACATCAAACTACTTGCTGTTCAATACATGAGAATGCAGTATGTGCAACATAACATAACTGACCCTTTGCTAAGTCCTGCCCCTCGACACAGACTGTCCAATCATAGCGTAGCAACAGCTCCAAGCACAAGGGTCTGACAACATGGCCGTGCTCCATTGACTCTAATGCAACTGTTTCAGATTTTCATGATTTTCAAGCTGGTTTTATGGATTTGGAGCTAAATGTTGTGCCTGGTTCACGTGTATAAATAGTCCTTTTTAAACAGGAATTGTGCAGATTTGCAGGAAAGCCCATCAGTCTTCTTTCAGCATTGGCAGTATAAAAACAAAATCAGGGAGTGCACCTATTTTTGTTCATACATAACGTGCCGTTTTCGGGGCAATGGGGGGCGTGAGCAAGTAACAAAACGTGTAGCTCAGCGTGACATCAACAGTGACGTGGGAGGGAAGCCGTGGCTGGTCAGTCCTTTGGCGATTCTCTCATAAGTCGGCCTGTTCTTCACTGTTCCTGTCATCTGACAGTTAATGGCCTCTTCGTTTGTGAGGACAAGGAGGACGTGCAATTCCTTGTCTCCCCAGTTGCTCATCTTTACAGTGTCTGTCAGGTTTGCGTTTCCCTCTTGCTACTAGCTGCTCGCTAATTCCTGCTATCAGCTGTTTCCTGTTTATCCACCGCCAGTGGGTCGCACGTGCAGCGTCATCAACAGCTCCTCCCACAAGTCATCAACAGCCCTTCCCGTGGCGGAAGGCCGCCTCATTCTTTTTTAACCAAAAAGGTTCCACCAATATGACTACCCTCTGATCAACTCGCCAATCCGGCTCTGTGTGTATAAACGCTCGCAGCTTGCCGGCAAACCGGCCCAACATTTGCTGAAGATCTGGCAGTGTAAAGGGGTATTGATACACGTTACCTCCAGAGGTTGGAGGGAGGTATACATTTCATCTCTGTTCAAATCAAACCCTGAGAAGTGTAGGGTTAGCTAGCTAGCTACTGAAGGTAGCTTACTGAATGTATACACATGCTGCTTTTGCTTTTTAATGATTGTAACATTGAATAAAGGCTCACCCTGCTGTACAGGAACCAGTGAAGGAAAGCAGGGAAACTTTGCTGATATTCAACCAGCTGTGTGTCGTTGCAGCGTGCGCAGATTAATGTTGTTTGACTTCCGACTGTGCTGCCAACTGTGGATAGAAGGGAAGCTCTGGGGGAAGCATAACAACATTCATCCGCGCACACTGCGATGACACACAGCTGGTTAAATATCAGCAATGTTTCCCTTTATATTCATTGTCTACTGTTTTTTTCCAAGTGTGCTGTCAGTTACGGTGTGGCCTCCATGCTAGCTCTGACAGCTGATGGACCATGATAATGAGGTGCAGCTTAGCGAAGGGTCAGTTGGAGTCTATTTGTCTGCCTTTACATGCACGGACAACTCTTATCGCACCCCTGGTGGTTGCATAAGTCTTGGTGTGAAGCCACCTCTGATTGACCCGTTTCTGCGGGTATCTCACCATGATCACGACATGCCATTGTTGGCAAAGGCTGTGAGCTAAAGACCTGTGTGATGCACAGTGAACATCTTCTTCCAACTGAAGCATTGTGTTGTGTGAATTACAGGCGGTCCAGGCAGTTCTGCTGCTGTACCCTGCTGTATTTTCTTGCTTTATTCATCATATTCCTCTTCCTCTACTTTCTTCCTCCTCCTCAACATGCCCTCCCGACTCACTGCGCATAGCAGCTTTTATTGCATCTTTAATTGGTTTAACAATGATATGTATACATAGCACATTGTGGCTTTCCACTACAAACATTTAATGCCTTTCAACGACTCACCCAGAATCTGACGTCATTAGTATCCATGCCTCGGGGGTGCCGAAAACAAGGGAGCATTGTCCGTTTAAAATGTCTCCGTCGTCGTGCACACCCAGCTGCATCGCCGTTAAATCCAGTTTAGCAGCTTCCTTAATTTGGTCCTCCATTAACGCGAGTAGTGGCGAAATACCTCGAGAGCATCGTTAATGTGGTCTGTAGGATCTGTAGCGGTCGCCATTGTTGCTATCCTCACCAGCTACCCACCGGCATACAGCTTGATATCAGCGTGGCGCTGATTGGCTAATCGCTAGACCCGCCCCCACCCCCGGCGTTCATTGTCCGTCCAGCGTTTGGACGAGATAAATCGCAAATTCATTGAAGTATGCCAGACCAGAGATGCAAGCCTACTCAGTTGAGTGGGCGGGGTCTATGGTCTGGAACCAGGCTAGTTCTCTGTGCTTATTATTAACAGATCAAAAGGTCAGTGCAGTGTGTGTGTGTGTGTGTGTGTGTGTGTGTGTGTTGCAGGAGAGCCAGTGGCTGGACAGTGTGTCTCTGCTGATTAAGGACTCGTTGGAAGGGGACATGATTGACAACCTGTCTGGTTCAGTTTTCCACCACTACTGCTCTCCTCCTGTCTGTAAGGACTGTAAGAGTCATCCACAAGAGGTAAGTGGGGTCACGCAGAAACACACACACCACTTCTCTTTCTATCATCTAGCTAACAAGCTCTTGGTCTTAGTTTACTTAACTCAGTCACCAGTGGGTGGGATTAACCTGAGGCAGCTCACAGCTGTAAATCATACAAAATCTGCGTCATCTAGAGCTGGGTGCCTGCAGGTCTGATGACCATCTTCTGATTCACAATGAATATTAATTGATGCACGCTGGGCATTATTATCATTATTTTTATTATCATTGTACTTTGAATGTAATAAAGGTACCAAGGTGCATAAAAAAGCATCAAAGTAGAGCTTGTTTGTCAAAAAAAAGTGCCTGGGGAGGATTCGCCGAACCCCCTGACAGAGGTCCAGGCTAATTATTTGTGATTTAATTACTGTTTGTTTATCAACTGGCCTCCGACATTTTAGAAAAGTGGCCCCTGGGAGAAGCAAGTTGAGCATCCCTGATTTGCAGCATCCCTGTCCTCACTTAAATTTGCATACAACATGAACATGCAGCGCAGAAACAACATCCAACATTTGGATATGAAGGTTCAAGTGTGTTTCTGTCTGATAAAGTTCATTTTTCCCAGGTGTTTCTGTAAAATGAACACATTGAGCCCCAAATACATCTGAAATGCAATGTGCAAGTTAATATTTAATAAAAGGTGTTGTAGCACGCTGATTGAAGCGTCTGGGTGGTGCAGGGGAAAACACTTGAACACCAGCACAGAGACCTGGTTTCAGTGTTTCTGCATGGCTGCTTTGTGCTCCATCAAACTTAGTTATTGGTCACATAAAAGCCTTTGCTAGTGGGGAGCCAGTGAGGGATCACATTCTTGCTGCAGTACGAGGGAGTCCTGATTGATCTATTGACACTGTCTCCCTCAGTCTGTCCTCAGGACAAGAGTAGAAGTTAGCAGCAACAAGAGCAACAGGCAGGGGAAATCTGTCATTCTAGACGGGGAGTAAAAGTGTATCTGAAAAATGTTACCAATATTGTTTAATTTTTGAGATACAGGAAAATGGCTTATTTGAAAGACAGAGTACTCTAACCAGGATCCCTGCACCTTCTTACCTTTTCAAGGTCTTACCAGTTCACAGTTCCCTGTTTACGACACGAATCAAGGTTAGTTACAGTTAAGCTGGGGAGAGCGGTACAGTGGTGCAGTGGTTAGCATTGATGCCTCACAGCAAAAGGGTTGCTGGATCAGACACAGGATGGGGGTTTGAACCCAGGGTGCCCTTCTGTGCAGAGTTTTTATGTTCTCTGGGTTTTCTCCAGGTACTCCAGCATCCTCCCACAGTCCAAAGACATGCAGGTTAATTGGTGACTCTAAATTGTCCGTAGGTGTGAATGTGAGTGTGAATGGTTGTCTGTCTCTATGTGTCAGCCCTGTGATAGTCTGGCGGCCTGTCCAGGGTGAACCCTGCCTCTCGCCCAATGTCAGCTGGGATAGGCTCCAGCCCCCCACGACCCCCAACAGGATAAGCGGTTATGGAAAAAATTACTGAATGAAAGACAAGAGTGCTCTAATCAGGGTTCCCACACCCTCCTTAACATCACATTCAAGATTTTTTCAAAGTCTTTCCAGTTCCCAATTCCCTCAAATTCAAGGACCCATCATGGCATAGTTGTGACACGAATCAAGGTTAATTACAGTTAAATTGGGGAGTGCTTTCCTGTGTGATGCTCCAGCAGCATGGCTCATCCAAGCTGCTTTGCCCATGGCGTGAAGTTTTGTTGATTTGCCGCAGGCTCTGCATCAGGCCATATGGATGGTCTGCTTATCTTTAGCAAGTCCGTCTTTGTAAATGTCTTGGATGAGCCATGAGTACTGGAATTTACATTTTCCAGGCGTGGCTGGTGGTTCATTTAATGTTAGCTTTTCCCTTGCTTCCCGCTGTTTAACTTGCATCATTCGACTTCCATCACTAATGCATGCACTTGACGTTTCCGCAACTGAGGTAGTCACACATGTAGACAGCAGAATGGAGCCTATTTATTCACATTAATTAGAAGAAAATAAAAAAAGACTTTAAATTTATATTCTCGCACAAAATACATACTTTCATGCACTTCCAATGACCTTTGTCTATTTATGTCTATTTTCAAAAACTCTGAAGGTCTTGATTTTTTCCCTCAAATTTACAAACTTTTAAAGACTTGTGAGAACCTGTCTGATGTACAGTACAGGCCAAAAGTTTGGACACACCTTCTCATTCAATGCGTTTTCTTTATTTTCATGACTATTTACATTGTAGATTCTCACTGAAGGCATCAAAACTATGAATGAACACATGTGGAGTTATGTACTTAACAAAAAAAGGTGAAATAACTGAAAACATGTTTTATATTCTAGTTTCTTCAAAATAGCCACCCTTTGCTCTGATTACTGCTTTGCACACTCTTGGCATTCTCTCCATGAGCTTCAAGAGGTAGTCACCTGAAATGGTTTTCCAACAGTCTTGAAGGAGTTCCCAGAGGTGTTTAGCACTTGTTGGCCCCTTTGCCTTCACTCTGAGGTCCAGCTCACCCCAAACCATCTCGATTGGGTTCAGGTCTGGTGACTGTGGAGGCCAGGTCATCTGCCGCAGCACTCCATCACTCTCCTTCTTGGTCAAATAGCCCTTACGCAGCCTGGAGGTGTGTTTGGGGTCATTGTCCTGTTGAAAAATAAATGATCGTCCAACTAAACGCAAACCGGATGGGATGGCATGTCGCTGCAGGATGCTGTGGTAGCCATGCTGGTTCAGTGTGCCTTTAATTTTGAATAAATCCCCAACAGTGTCACCAGCAAAACACCCCCACACCATCACACCTCCTCCTCCATGCTTCACAGTGGGAACCAGGCATGTGGAATCCATCCGTTCACCTTTTCTGCGTCTCACAAAGACACGGCGGTTGGAACCAAAGATCTCAAATTTGGACTCATCAGACCAAAGCACAGATTTCCACTGGTCTAATGTCCATTCCTTGTGTTTCTTGGCCCAAACAAATCTCTTCTGCTTGTTGCCTCTCCTTAGCAGTGGTTTCCTAGCAGCTATTTGACCATGAAGGCCTGATTGGCGCAGTCTCCTCTTAACAGTTGTTCTAGAGATGGGTCTGCTGCTAGAACTCTGTGTGGCATTCATCTGGTCTCTGATCTGAGCTGCTGTTAACTTGCCATTTCTGAGGCTGGTGACTCGGATGAACTTATCCTCAGAAGCAGAGGTGACTCTTGGTCTTCCTTTCCTGGGTTGGTCCTCATGTGTGCCAGTTTCGTTGTAGCGCTTGATGGTTTTTGCGACTCCACTTGGGGACACATTTAAAGCTTTTGCAATTTTCCGGACTGACTGACCTTCATTTCTTAAAGTAATGATGGCCACTCGTTTTTCTTTAGTTAGCTGATTGGTTCTTGCCATAATATGAATTTTAACAGTTGTCCAATAGGGCTGTCGGCTGTGTATTAACCTGACTTCTGCACAACACAACTGATGGTCCCAACCCCATTGATAAAGCAAGAAATTCCACTAATTAACCCTGATAAGGCACACCTGTGAAGTGGAAACCGTTTCAGGTGACTACCTCTTGAAGCTCATGGAGAGAATGCCAAGAGTGTGCAAAGCAGTAATCAGAGCAAAGGGTGGCTATTTTGAAGAAACTAGAATATAAAACATGTTTTCAGTTATTTCACCTTTTTTTGTTAAGTACATAACTCCACATGTGTTCGTTCATAGTTTTGATGCCTTCAGTGAGAATCTACAATGTAAATAGTCATGAAAATAAAGAAAATGCATTGAATGAGAAGGTGTGTCCAAACTTTTGGCCTGTACTGTACTTGTATAGGGTGCTGCCCCAGTGAGAAGGTTCTGCACTTCAGAATTCACACAAAATACAGTAAACAAAAAATGAACTCAGGCTCAATCATTTCATGCAGTTCAGGTTCAAAGCAGTTTGATTTTTCACACAAACCATGTCTGCAGAAACCAACAAAAATACAAACACTGCTGTGTGAAATACATAGAAAGGGAGCAAGAAACATGTTCTATAAATATATGTGGCAATACATCACATTAACCACGGTATGCAAAGTGAGTAAATAGAAGGAAAATGCTTATATGATTAAATCTCATTAATGTGTGGAGGTCTACACACTACATGGAGGCAGAGAATGTGAGCGTTAATCCCGCAAATGCATCTGTAAATCCCCAAGTCTGTATAAGATCAAACACCTCACTGAATCCCCATCACCTTCCTTTTCCCCAGGTTGTTTAGTCCTCCAGAAAATTCAGTTTATTTATACATGTTTCTAACTATCCCCAGACAGAAAGCCAGGGTACTCAAAAGACGCAACACATATTTAACAAGAGCTGTGAATACTCCTACACATGCTCTAGAGCTGTGGAATTTCCTGTATATATTTAACCTGTTACATACCAACGTATTCATTGTTGTTCTGGGGTCAGAGTGTCAGAAAAACAGCTGAAAATATTGAGCGGCTTTGATGAAATGTGCTCTGAGCAACATGAGACTCCTGTTGTGTTCATTTCAGCTCCACTATAATGAAAATTCAGAAACATTTTTTTACAAGTTATCATTCTATCACTTGTTATGATTTCAAAATGAAGTCCCGTGCAATCCATAATGCCTAATATTGAGATAATACCCTGTCCAGATGTACGATATGTGACATATCCCTTAAAGGTCCTGTCTGTAAGATTTTGGGGGATTTAGTGGCATCTAGTGGTGAGGGTACAGACTGCAATCAGCTGAAACTTCTCCTGGTTAGAATTCCTTTAGTGTTCATTGTTGAAGAGGTGAGTCAAATTATCCACAAAGGTCTCCTTTCTCCTCACAAGACAAATGGACCAAGTGAAGTTTGAATAAAGTATTGAATAAAGTAGGGTTGCCCCCCAAATAGTTGACCAAATGTTCATCAACCAAAAAGATCATTAGTGGGCAAGATTTCATTGGTTGCTTAATCACAGAAAAAAAAAAGAAAAATACACATAAACATGAAACTCTATTAGGGGCTGCTAAAATAACTCAAAACCTATATGACTGGACCATGGGAATTTATTTTGAAAGGACAGACACAGGAAGTGTCCACGCTCAGCAGTCAGACAGGAGTCAGGTTAATTTCCAGGGCTGGTACCTGCGGTTATTCCACAGGCTAGTTAATAACATGTCGGGCAGGAAATCCAAAGTGTGGGATCATTTTGAGAAGGTGAAGGACGAACCCAAGGTGATATGTAAACTCATCTTCATTGGTCGACTACAAACATGACGTATCATCTGAAACATGGAAGTAGCTACATGCCCATTAGCCCACAGCGTCAGTAACAGGCGGCTCGCTCAGTGTGTGACGTGCACTTGTAGATAAAATATAGGCCTATATTAATGAAGGTTCATTAGTACAGTTTTGTATTTCTCTGTAATGTAGCACAGTGTTAACAATGTTACTGATACTATTCTTTCTCACACCTTCAACTCAAACCATTGTGTTGCCCACCCAAAATATATAATTAAATTAATATTGTAAACATGCGGGCAACTAGTCGACTAACGGCCCCAAATGACAACTACTGATTGACTAGGAAAATTCTTAGTCGGGGCCTTAGAATAAAGCAGGTTCACGTTACAAATGTGTGTTCTGCACTTCACAGACAGCCCACTTGCCCAGCACCTGTATCTGTGTGCTCACCTATTTTCTCTGACAACTTAATGTGTGCTTACCTTATTTCTGACCCAGACATTCAGGAGGTTTAACCTGGAGTCGAATTAGTGGTAAAAACACTGAATAAAGCAGTTTCACGTTACAAAATCTGGTGTTTTTCCAACCCTGCTAGTTGGGGCGGGGCTACTAACTTTGGTGGCCAATGTGAAAATGTGACTGGCTTTATTTATAGCCAGTGTTTGGTTTGTCCATTCTGGGCTGCTGTAAAAACATGGCAGAGCAACATGGCGTCCAGAGATCAGGACCCGGTCCCTATGTACATAGAAATGTCTCATTCTAAGTTAATGAAAACAACAATTATTTTCAGTTGATTATACACCAAAGAAAATACACTTATTATATTCAATTTCTGCCACTGTTTCCCCTGAAATCCTACACACTGGACCTTTAAAACTGTTTTTCCCATTAAGAGCGCAGCAAGGTGAGAGGAAGGTGACTGTGTTGTCTTTGTAATAGATATGCAGATTGCCATTGCATTGCAATCAAGACACTGTACAATACTGTAATAGTATTTTCACAGCTGTAGCACTGCTGTGTGCGTTTTGAGCAAATTGGAAAAAAAAAAACATTGCTGTGCACAATGTCCTCGTCCTTCAACACACTATGCAATATGTGCACCGCCTTCCACCACAAACGTCTGGATCCTGACAGTACTGAGTGAAAGATGCTGAGGACTCGCTGACGAAATAACGTTTTTATCCCTCAAAGTTATCTAAACCTGATCATTCTGATTCTCACTTTTTCATTTACATTCAAAGTAAATCAGATACAGTTAATACCCAGATTGTATTTAAAAAAGAAAGAAACTAGCTAAATCCAATATTGGAGGGCTTAGCTGTCAAGAATTCGCACTGTATTAATTTCAGGAGCTGGTAAGAAGGTTCAGACATTTTCTCTGCCTTGTACAATCATGCGATGTCTATCTCTAAGGTGCAATCATACATTTCAAATGATTTACACTCTAAAACGGGTTGCTCACCACGTGCACTCACTCATGACGCACACCGTCATGTGAGACCATCAGTCACACATTAGAACTAAAACCAATTTTAGCTCAGAGGAAAGGTGAGTCCATGATTTCAACCTTTTATATGTGCAGATTACATACTTCAATCTGTAGCTGTGTGTGTGTGTGTGTGTGTGTGTGTGTGTATGAGTCACAGCAGTTTACTGTCAATTGTTTTTAGATATTAGGACGTATGTGAAGAAGTATGACCTAACTGGGTAGCTCTTGCGCCTCTGGCATTAAATTACTATCAACAATCATATAATGACTACTTTGCCCGGGACCTCTATGGAAGGATATTTACTGATCTCTCTCCACAAATAAAAGGTATTGACATGAATGGAGGTTGGCTGGAATGAAAATAATATAATGTAACGTGGCCTCTCTTTCTTATGCAGTGTATTCATCTTTATTCCCCTCTTACCCCCTCTCCTTTCTTGTCTTTTCTTTTCTGTTCCTTTTCCCTCAGCCCTCAAAATTAAAGCTGTATCTCATGTTTATTTGATGCTCTCTCCCCACAGCGAGGTGAAAAATGTTGGCAATCTTTGAATTTATCTTCAAACCACCCTCCATCCACTATAGACTTTGAGTTAAAGATTTTTGTTGAATCTATGCTTTCAATAAGTATTTATTTTACATACATGACATTTTCATACCATCAATCATTTAAATTTTGGTGCTGCATTTGACATGTGGCAACATAAATGTCTTTTTTCTCTCTTACACCAGTGTTTGATTGATCAAAGCTGCTTATGTTGCTTACTACACTGTTTCCCACTGCACAAAAAAACCTGCTAACATCTGCTAACATCTGGCTTTTTACTGCAATGGGAAAGGTTAAAATGACATTCATCCCCAGGTGAAATGTCTCTAGGGTATTTATCGGCTCCGGTAACACTTGGCATTGATGGAAACACAACACCTGGGTGAACGCACCTCCTAACGATGCAATGACGCACCACCACAAAATACCATCTGCCTTTGCCCAAGCAGCACTCAAACAGTAATTCAAATTAGTCTGCACTGAGTTTGAAATAGAGTGCGTAGGTAAGAGATAAATAAAAAGGAGCAATCTCTGCAACATTTTCACAGGCCTCCATACTGCTTTCTACTGTTTACTATCTGTTTTCTGGCCGACTGACGCTGAACATAGCCCACCAGTAAAAAATACACAGAAAGGCATACTCTCTGCTGCAGAGCAGAGTCCTGCACTGGGTCAGATACCCGCAAAAACAGCTGATTTGCGGGTGGTTTTTAAAAAAACATTTTTTCCCGGATTCAGATCTGGGTGGAAAAAATAACATGCGGGTCGGATCGCGGGTTTTAGATAAACACATCAGTCATTAGTTCGGTAAACTACAGATAACTATCTTGGTCATTATTTACTCTCTGAGGATCGCCGCCGCTATTTCGCAACCGTCATTGGTTCAGCTGTTTACACACGTTTCACCGTCTAATAACACAATTTGTGATTGGACAACAGAATCAACATGGCTGCCACCGTCTAACAAGCGCCGCTTCCAAAACAGTAAATAATTATTTAGGTATTTGAGAAATAAGTGGATAAAACATACAACTATAACTTTATAATGTTTCTGAAGTGTTTCCCTGATGGATTACTTCTCTCCTTGATGGATTCTAAAAACACATGACGCTCGTAACTGCTGAACGTCGCTCTGGACAGAAAGTAGCCTAAGTCTATTATTACACATGTAAAGTTCCTTTACATAGATTAAAAGTTTAAAAGCATTAAACGTAACAAATGAGTGCTTGGGAGAAGAACACAGAGGGTTGATGATGGAGCTCAAGTCAGGTTTTTATTGTGAGAGCTGTTTCATTCAGGTTGTTGTTTACTCACTGGCACCTTAACTGTAGCGATATGCTGTTCAATATTCAGCCAATATGACCCAAAATGATTACTTTAAATCCGGGTTACGGGTCGGGCTGCAAGTCGTGTTTCAATGGGTAGGACTGGGTTGTGATACTAATTGGCCTGATGCGTGGGTTTGCGGTTCGGGTGCGGGTTTGCACGTCGCCGGGTCGGGTCAGGGTGGATCTTGAAAACTGGACCTGTGCAGAGCCGTGTACGTGGCTCTAGTCTACTGACAGCAGGAAACAGGTGTATAGCCTATTTTTAGCAGGTTTTCCTGTGTTTAAAAAACCCTGCGTACACTAGGGTTGGGTCGGTATGAGAAAAAAAAAGGGTCCGGTTTTTGTAAAAAAAAAACAAAAAAAAACGCATCAAGTCGGTAATACCGGATTTTCACCACTTGGGGGCGCAATTGACTCATTTAAAATAAAAAAACGACCTTAGGACAACAGAGTGACAGTAACGAGTTGTTTCTTTTATTCCTTACAAATACATTTTGCAGCTTACTCAATCAGTGCAAACAAGGGTTGCCTCCTTCGTCTGGCTCAAAGCCAAAGTGTTGCCATAGTGGCGCATTCTTTGATTTCGTCGAGACTAAATTGTCCGCCATTATCAATTCCCTGTCACTATTAAACAAACTCCGGGCTACAGTAGAGGCCTCGGCGCATGCGCACTCGCATCCCCTAGCTCAGTCCCCGCCCCACCGCCCTCTCTCTTCTGCTCGCTGTGCGCTTGGCGAAGAGGCAGACACAGGTGCTCACATACTCAGGCGTACTATAAGCGGAGCAGACTCCGTGACACTGGTGCGCGGAGCGAAGTCCCCGCGGTAGTGCTTTGCGCGCACAGGGCTTGCGGACGTCCACTTTTACAGGGCGGACCTCCGCGGCGTCCGCTCCGCCTACGTTCCGCCCGAGTATGCGGTCCGGTCGGTCTCAAAAAAAAAGACCCAACCCTAGCGTACACGTGCTAAATAGTAAGTAAGACTGTGCTGACTGTGGATACAGCCTGTAGTTGCTCCTGATAGTGTCTTATTTTTCTTATTTTTTACCAACTTCACTATTTTTTTTCTGGCAAATTATTAAGCTGGAGTTAATATAGTTTTTTGTTGTATATAAATATTAGCTTGCAATTATAAAAATATATGTAATTAATTAGGCTATATTTCATATTAATTATATAATGATAATATAAATTATTTCTGATTCTGATTCTAATTTTGGTGGAAAAGGGGGGCTCACTCTAGTGGTACACTGAGGAATCTCTTGATATAATGCTATTAAAATAGTGCAATGGTGCAAATATTTTTGTTTTGATATTAGTTCACTCAGTGGTGATGTTCTTGAACATAGCATGCACATTTGTCCATAATTAGTTACGAGCTCAACTGTGATGGTAAGTGGAGGTAAAATAAATAGTTTAAAAACACCCAAACAGAGACTATTAGGAGGAGAGGTGCAGATCAGCAGGACAATATTTGGAGTAGCCCTGTTGAAACTCAAGTGGAAGACAGTCAAACAAGCACAAATGCTCGAAGCGACTAAGCAGCGGCAGTGAAGTCTCCACAGCACTTGATGAGGGGGAGAAGAGTTTAAGTGCCAATTCTAGTGCTACTACTTTGTACAGCATGGTTGAGACTGACAACAGTCAACAATAAATGATCCCTGTATTTTAACATCGATCATAGTGGTGGCACTTGCAGAGCCTAATATTTTCTAAGGTGGTAGGCAGTGTAAGAAGTCGGAGAATTACTGTCTTACTAAATCTGATAGTGTGCATATATTTATTGTGATGCCATCTTGTACACGGCTTTTCCTCTTATTCTGATTCAGAGGCAAGATGAGGTGACATCACTACCTGTTGACAAATCATACTGTCGATGCAGATTGACTGGTTACGGTGTGTTTGTGGGACAGATCCAGCTGGCGGAGGTGGAACAGGCATCACTGATGTCAGAACAGCTGTCAGACAAGTCGTCGTCCCCGGCTCTGCCTGATGACCTCAGCCTGGACGAACACAGCAGCTACCAGCTGCTGGTAAGAGACAGCCAGGTAACCACGCACACAAAAACACACCCAAACATACATTCACTGTCATTTCACACAAGTTTTAGTCTTACATACAGCTGACACATGGCAACATGTGTGAACACAAAAACACACAATACACACATCCACATACTTCAGGCTTTGTGAAAATTCAATATCATAATCTATTGACTTTCAGTGGAACTAATGCAGTGCCTGTTGACATGCCTGTTGGAACAACTTCACACTCTCCACTGCGCTTCCTTGAGTCCTGCGCAATAAACCTGCCATGACGTAGTTATGTCTACTAGCAAAGAGTTTGTGCCACATTTGGGTGCAAAATTTCACAAGAACATTTTATGGCCTCAGTGGAGTCAAAGCCACTTTTTCTACCACTGCCAATACCAACATTCCCAGTTCGAAAAAGGACGATAAGTAAAGCAAGATGGCATTTGCCTGGTGCCCCCAAATGACTAACTCTGCCCTTGAAAAGTACTTGCTACTACGGCTTCTAGTACTGTACTAAATATGCATATTTGTGACTCACTTTGACATAACCACCACTGTTACAAAGTAGAGCATGGAGTTAATTAACAGAGGTATTTTTCCGACAGTAACGTTATCAGTGTTCCAAGTTAGTAAGGCAAACTTGCACAGTTTGAGTTGCAATGGTAGAGTGATGCTGTTTCTGTAGACGATGGGCTCGTGCTCGTTGACTCCAGGTAAGTGAAGAAAACTTTCAGTTTTAAGGTCAATGTTTTGATGTTCGTCATAACGCTCTTTGCTTGTCTATTCAAAGGTTATTAATATGTTGAACTTGTCATGTGTCGTAATTGCACAAAGAGTTGATGCTGGCCGTTCTTGGATTCCCCGCATTACACTCGCCAAGTGTGAAGTAGATCAGATGAATGGTTCTCAAGATATGCGAAGGACAAACAGACAGACGGTCCTTAACCATCGTATTGTCCTCCTGGGTCAAACTGACCCGATCTGTTTTGACTGTTCCTTCTTTCCTTCCTTCCTTCTTTCCTTCCTTCCTCCCTCTTTCTTTTTTCTCCCTTCTTCCCTCCTTCCCTCTTTCTTTCCTCCCTCCTCCCTTCCTTCTTTCATCCGACCTTCTTTCCTTTCTTTCTCCTTTCTTTACTCCCTTCCTTCCTCCCTCCGTCCTTCTTTCCTTCCTTCCTTCTTTCCTTCCTTCCTCCCTCTTTCTTTTTTCCTTCCTTCTTCCCTCCTTCCCTCTTTCTTCCCTCCCTCCTCCCTTCCTTCTTTCCTCCGACCTTCTTTCCTTTCTTTCACCTTTCTTTACTCCCTTCCTTCCTCCCTCCGTCCTTCTTTCCTTCCTTCCTTCCTTCCTTCCTCCCTCCCTCTTTCTTTTTTCTTTCCTTCTTCCCCTCGTTCCCTCTTTCTTTCCTCCCTCCTACCTTCCTATTCCTTTCTTCTTTCCTCCATCCTTCTTTCCTTTCTTCTTTCCTTCGTCTCTCCATCCTAACTCTTTTCCATCCCCCTTCCTTCCTTCCTTACTCCCTTCCTTCCTCCTTTCCTTCCTCCCTTCCATGCTTGACCTGAGGACAACAAGAGGGTTAAGACCTCAAGGTGTCAACCTGGCTTTGAAATTACCCAGATTCCAATCTTCTTGAGCATCCACTGGACGTACCCCAACTCAACACCTACAGGATTCAACAGATCCGCCACCAATGCCCTGGTGCCAGACACCACAGGGCACTCCCCAGAGGTCCTATGTCCATGCCTTGACAGGTCATAGGCCTCAGCGTTGATCGACTTTGCTCTGACCTGTAGAGGCGGGGACACAGAACCTCAGTGCTGATACATCCCAGGGATGCTTGATCAGATTCAGATTTGGGGAATTTAGAGGCCAGGTTGATGCCTTGTCACATTCCTCAGGTTGTTCCTGAGCAGTTTTTGAGGTGCGGCACGGCCTATTGTCCTCCTTGGGGCTCCGCTGCCACTGAGCAGTGCTGTTGCCATGAGGGGGCGTTTTTGGTCTGTAGCAGTGTTTGGGTAGGTGATGCCTGTCAAGTGGCATCTATATAAATCAATCCATCCAACACCCTTGGGATTAACTTGGACACTGAAGCCAGGCCCCATCGCCTAACAACGGTGTTAACGCTTGTGGCTTAATGGGAGCAGATCCCTGCAGCCAGTTTCCAAAGTTTTCTCAAGTCTTCCCAGAGGAGTCAAGGTTGTTACAGTGGCAGCGTACTAATGTCAAGACTGCTCAGATAAGATGTTCAATTGAAATTGTCGAGATGTGTGTGTGAGCCTGCGCTGTACTGGAAATCATACCAACCTGTGAATGTTTCATCATCTTCAAACAGTTTTATTTAAAGCAGTCGTGCATTAAAGGTGCTTTTGTGAGATCAAACCCTGACATGTGTAATAAAAATGAACATTAGCTGTAATAATCGTGCACACATACACACAAGTGCATGTCTTTAGGGAGTCGAAGCTCACATCAACAAAGCCCTTCCATCTTGCTAATCATCATTAATTACTGTTTACATGCTTAACTGCCTGATTAAAACACCTGCCTCCCTCCGTGCTCTTGATATGGCCATGCTGGGATAAGTGTGTGTGAGTGTGTGTCTTTCACATCTCCATCTTCCCATGAACACTTCGCTCTCAGCTCACTGTGGCTCCACCTGGCCTGATTCATCACTGTGTAATTGAAGGCCAGTTCATTTGATCCAGTTTACAGCCAACAACAACAGCCAAGCAATTTGAAGCTTTGAAGCCTGCTGTTACTTTCTTTTTACCACATCCAATTTTAATCAGGCATGTATAGATGGATAAAGGAGGGGACATGAAAAGGGAGCTTTTTGAAATTGGAAACAAATTGTACTCAGATTTCCATTATGACAAGGCGAAATGAAAGGCTTCAGTGTGATATCTTTCTTGCTCCAGTGAACATCAGTGCACCTGGATATCATGCTTATTCTCCCTGCATCTCTTTGTCTGTCCTCTTCTCTTTCAATTGCGCATCTACCTTCAATTTCTTTCCTTTTTCCCATCACGTTTCATACTCTCAGAGGGGCAGCAGTGACTCCCATAGTTCGGAGGAGTTGCCCATCCAGGGGGGCTACACGGGGCGTCATCCTGCCAGCTCAGGAAGTGAGGAGAGCATCCAGGAGTTGTTTGAGGTGGGCGTCCATCCTCAGTTGAATCCTCCCTCGTCTGAGCGGCCGAGCCCGGCACATTGCACAGGTACTGTAGTACGCATGATGGTAGCACAGCATCTGAGATACTGTGTTTAGTTATGTCAAATTATTTCGTATTCAACATCAACACATTGGGAACACACTGACTTATTAACATTAGCTGGTAACAAGCTTCTAGCAGTTGGGACCACTATGCAGAAGAAAGGATGGCGAGGCATTCGGGTGCCTTTCCCCAGCAATGGTTTTAGTGCAGTCTTCACCACAAAACAATAAACATGGCCTTCTCACGAGGTTTAACAGTAGTCCTGAGCTTATCTAGACATTTAATTCTGCACACTATCATCACTCTTTTCCACCTGCCGTCTTCACCATGACACCCGAGAGAGCTGCTAACCTCCACATACACCATGAAGTACACATCATACCCTCACAGGTTACCCATAAGGCCACCGACATGATGTTTAGATATGAAAATACTGAATTATTCTGCCATTCTCAACCACTGTACCCTGAAATAACAGACAAAAGACCCCCAAAGCACCTAGAAAGTATGCAACCGAACAGTATACTGCTTCCTCACTGTATAATTCTACTTCTACCACGGAGGAAAACATTGTACAACTACATTTACCCAACAGGGACATGCTAGTGGTTACTTTGCAGATTCAGATTTTAACTCACAACATATCACACTTAAAATAAGATGCATTATTATTCTTTAAACCAGTGGTTCCCAACTGGTGATCTGTGTTTCTGAAGTGCAGTTTCCTGCTGTGGAGTGAGTGGCTATCGTACAGTGACTTGACAGAGACAGCAAACTATCTCAATGAGTTATGATGCAGAAAATATTAGACTCCGTGGACCTTGAACCAAAGACTAAGGATAAATCTGGAGCCCATAACTGAACCAGTTGGGAACCATTGCTTTAAAGTATCTAGCATGATATTAGAATTGAAAGCTCCACCTTGATAACGCCTCTCTTTCACTCTTCACCTCATATCCTCCAGCTTCCTCCCACAGTCCAAAGACATGCAGGTTAATTGGTGACTCTAAATTGTCCGTAGGTGTGAATGGTTGTCTGTCTCTACATGTCAGCCCTGTGATAGTCTGGTGACCTGTCCAGGGTGTACGCCTCTCGCCCAATGTCAGCTGGGATAGGCTCCAGCCCCACAGCGTCCCCCAAGAGGATAAGCGGTTAGAAAATGGATGGATGGATGGATGGATGCTAATTGGCTGAATTGTTTGGACATGTACTCAGAAACTACTCCCAATCTTTACCAATGCTTTATATCATCATACGTTCATTTTCTCACCAGTGTCCATAATTTCCATATAAGTTCCAATAGGTTTCAACACAAAGTTCCAATAAGTGCAGCCATATAAATCTTAATCCGAGCAAATATTGTTTGCTTCCCACCACCAGCAACACCTGCGCTAACTGGCATGACCTTAAATACCATGGCCTGCCTCAGCCTGTCACATAAACCACCTAGTGGCGTGGCGGGATAATGCATTTAACACAAATCAAACACATGGCTCTAACAGTGGTGTTTGCCTACAGCCCACAGATGACTAAATCTGACCTTCGAAAACACGTTTCATGGCTATTCGCAGTCAAAAACACCAGTGTAACACTCTTAGTGGAAATATTAGTATCCAAATTGGTGTATTCGTGGCTTACTTTGATATAACCACCGTGTTTATGAAGTAAAACATGGATTTAATTAGTGGAGGTATTTTGCCGGCAGTAACATTATTAGTGTGCTACATTAGTACAGTTTAGCAAAGGAAAACACACCCAAGTTAAGGCTAATCGTGGTCAGGAAAAAATGCACTTAGCAGGACATGCTTGACTCGAGCCTCGAAGCCCCGCCCCCAATGCCCCTCAAAGCAGAAGGGCTGTACTGTTGTTTATTCAAACTTTATAACATTGAATGCGTTGCACGTCCAAATTATAGCAAATTCAACACTGCTTGCCCTTTGGTCCCCAGCAATAAACTCGTCGGTGTGAATGAGGCTGGATGAACATTTCCCAAAATATGCAAATGACACACAGACATACAGAGATTCACTGCTTTGTAGTTAGATAGATATAAAGAATCAATGTGTAAAAAAAAATCAGGGAGACACACCATGCAATTTGGTGAGAATACAGAACGTAAACTCTTTATAATATCATGCTTATATTAATACAGCTTGTTAAGGTTGAATCAATTTTTAATACACTTTTTTTAGATACTTTTCATGAGTGGCTCAAGCTATTGCACCACTATATAGATTCCCATTATGTAATTTCTATAATGAAAATGTAAATTAGAATCTGAGCAGTTTTACTTTTAAGTAAAACCTGCTCTTTGTAGATCGCTTTTCATCCAACAGCAGCAAAATGGTTCAATTGAATCTTTCACATCGCCCATCATATTAACATAATCCCTCTCAGGGTTACCTTTCATCAGCGTTCCTTATTATCCTTATCAGTGTTCTTTATGACCCTCACTGGTATTTAACCACCACGCTTTTATTAAACCCTGACTTTGACGTGACATTGATAGTATCATCTAAATAAGAGGAGGCTTTTGCCGATCGTCTCTGGAGCCGAAACAGATGCACAAGGACATGCCTCATATGCCACACCGTTGATTGACTTCCGCTGCAATTAAAGCGGTGATAGATGAGGTTAGATGAATGCAGACACATAGATGTTGATGAATGACATGTTATGGTATGCTGATGGCTCATCGCCCTCGGTAACATGACCGTCATCACGGAAACAGATGGAGCGATAAAAGGCAAAGTCAATCAGGGGGATTGTTCAGAAGCACACGATATCAGACTGTGGTAGACATGGTGTTACTGAGGACATGAAGGAGTTGTTTACATGATTACATGTTTCCTGCCAAAAAAACAAAACACTTAAGTCTCCATCTCAGAAACCCGTATAAAAGATCAAACTATAATAAGACTTTTAATTTCCTAAATATCAGTTGAATCCAGCTAAATGCTAATCATTGTAAGATACACTAAAACCAAAACAGGCATGTTAGCACTGACAGAAATGTGTTAAACTATAACCTTCTCTTTTCAGATGGGGATGGAGGAAGCTGCAGTGGAGGCGGTGGCGGTGGCGGGTCTTCACCCGTCTTCCACCTACCAGCAGACTTCTTCCACCCAGCTGCCGCGGCTCATCCGGGCAGCCCTGGGAACAGTGTTAGCCCGGGAGACAGAGGGCCATCCAGGTTGCCCTCCCCAGCCTCCTGGGCCTCCCTCCGCTCACCCGGAGCCAACAGCAGGCCCCTGAGCTCTCAGGTATTATAGACAGATGAATGGATGGATGGATGTGTAGACAAAAAAAGGACCTGACATCAGTTTGTCTTTGTTACACATCAGTGGCATGACGGAGCAGTGGAAATAGATAATTCCTGAGAGAATGTTCAATGAACCAAAGTTGTCATGCATCAGAAACACTTCAGGCATATGGGATCTGCCGAATGTGGTAAAATGTTGACTGAGCTTATGAGTCCAGATACCGTGATCTGGAAGCTTAATACTGTAACACATGATAAAGATACTAGTCATTGACAAAAATACTGATTTAAAATTATTTTATCGCAGTAACTGAGCTGCAACATCCTCTTGGCAACTTGTGTGACATTTACCACTCTCCATTGATGTCCTACTGTTGTGTAAAACTCCCAATGAATTATTTAGTTATAATTAAAACCATGATGTCATTCATATTGGATTTAACACCTCCCCTGTGTCGGCTTCTGCATGAAACAAACGGGAATGAAAGACCCTTATTTTAGATCTTGTTCCTGTGTAACCATGGAGACAGAGTTTTCTTTCTCTCTCCTCTACCTGTTTGGTTTGTTTAGCTTGTGCCTGAGTGCCTCTGTGATCCTCAGCTGCTACAGTAATGCTCTGCGGCACACAGCTAATTAGCCTGGCCAGCCCTGAGCCTGATACCGACTCTGTGCACACTGTTGTTCTTGGCTCACGCTCTTCACATTCTCTTCTGTCCCTTTTCTTGTATTTCCTTTATCTCTTTATGTCTTTCTCCGGTGTCCTGTCTCTCAAAGCTTCCTCTTCCTGTCCTCTTTCGTTTGATTCTTTCTCTGCCAATCCCTCCGTTTCTCCTTTTTCCTAATCTCTTCCTCTCCCCTGTGGTCTTGTATACTGACAGTGTGGCGGGCGGTAACAGTGCTGGGATTAGGAATAATGACGAACACCCTGCTGCCCCAGTGTACTCTTTTCAATGAAACAAATGCTATTTGACACATTGAGTGGCTTACACTAATCAGGGTGAACTTTAAACCAGGGATATTTTTGTTTTCACCAAACTTTTTAATTCAAAATCCGCCCTTTTCCTCCACCTTTTCAAATTCCAATTTAAACTCTCATCTCTGTTTAACTTTGAACTGTGAAAGTGCTTTTTTAAAAACACTTCAACAATGGCGGCATTGACAGGCTGCATGGAAAGAGCCAAAACGAGTGCAGTCCCTGGACAAATTAAGGAAACGAATCATTATCAGATTCTGACTATAATTTGAACAGAAGTATAATGAAACTAAAAGATAAGAGTTGGACCTGCTGGCAAACATGGGATCTTGTGGTATTTGCAGCTATTTCCTCTTTTTGTCATTAATACTGTTGCTTTAACGTGACAGTTCTTCAAAAAAGGACATTTGAGCGCTAGTTGTGTGAAATGCCAGCGGTTCACTTGCACAGGTATTGTATTTTTTTTTATATTTTTGCTTGATTTGACCTTTTCTCAAGATTGTGTGTGCAAAGATAGACCATGTTTGATTGACATCTCTCCTGTTGCACCTGTCAAGACAAGTAACTTATACCGTGATTATGGAGATTTAAGCTGATATACAACTTTGATTTAAGTTATTTAACTGAATTGTACTAATGCAGTATTTCATTTAAATTGTGCAACACTAACCCAACTCATCAAATACCAATGGTTGAGTAGTGGTCTTCGGTGCCAGATACCGATGTATCAGTGCACCCTTTAGCATCCATTTGAGATGCATTGGGTATGAAAGGGCAAGATAGTCCGCATAGAAAGGGTTAGTCAAACGGACTATGGACTTTTACCCAGGAGACGACTGTTTGTGTCCCATGTGAAACCAAGTGTTATTTTGGTAACAAGAGTATGTCATGTGACTTATTTTGAGCCAAACCATGATGGGTTTTTTAAACCTAAACACATACTTTTGTTGCCTAAACCTAAGGAAGTAAACCTGGAAATGAAACCTACATTAAAGTTTATTTTGAAAAGAGACTGTATGCATCAAAGTTGCAGGAACCGGACATGTCCTGTGCAAACAAAACTATATTTCAGAGGACATTGCATGTAATAAGCGTAATTGGGCATCCAAAACTGACACTGTAGGGGTACCTAGAGAGTCATAGTTTGAAGTGTAGAGCCACTGACCAAGCGTTGGTGTTTAACGAGTTGGGAGTGAGAATGCATTGGCAGCACAGATGGGATTATCTTTAAAGCGGGATTATCATTTTAAATAAAGTTTAGCTAAATGATTATTAATCCTAAAATTAGTAAAATATGTCCTGTTGATGCAAACCACCACTCATGCTTTGTCTACTGAGACTAATTGCTTCCTTTCGTTTTCTGTCACCACCTTCCTCCTCTGTGTGCAGCACCCGTCCCACAGTGACTCCTCCCTGGCCACAGGCAGTTCAGAGGGCAGCCTGCAGACCACTCTGGAGGAAGGGCTCAGCTTCAGCGTGTCCCCACCTCGAGATCTGGATCTCCCCATGCCTCACCTCTGCCCCCTCCCCACTCACCCCCTACACCCCCAGGGACCGGCCACAGGAGACCAGGGCCCTCCTTTATTAAAGAGACGCAGTACTACTTTTACCCTACAAGCCACCAGAGGGCACCAAAGGAGCCAGAGCAGCTGCGGAGGCGGCAGCACTAGCCCCGGCTGCCCCCGGCAGGACTCCATGGACCCCTCAGATGAGGACGTGGGCACGGGGACGGGTGGGGACAGCTGCCGCCAGACCCTCAACAGTGAACACTTGTCAGAAACACTGAACAGCCTCTCACTGACATCACTGCTCACCCCAGGCTCTCTGGCGCCCCCGCTGGTGAAGAAATGTAACAGCACAGGCTCACTGGACCAAACCAATCTATCGGCCCGGAGTAAAGATGTCCGCCACCTTTGCGGCATTGATGCCCACGGTTACTTGTCCAACACCTGGACGGAGGGGAGCGCGAGAGGTGAGGGGGAGGACAGTGATATCACAGGCTTCAGCATGAAAAGCAGCAGCCGGCCCACAGACACAAGCTCGAGGAAAAATAGATGAAACACTTGTTGCCTCTCTGTAGTGAAACTCTTTAACCATTTGCATTTCTGGACCTTGAGCTCAACAGAAAGAAGAGACTTTTCATACGTGTCCCGTGAACCCGATTCTGAAACTCTCCCTTGTCTTTGAATCGTCTGTTCTCTCTCTTTCCTGTCCGGATCTGGCTGCTTGGGATCAGTCATTTCTCAAAAGAACACAGTTGCTTCTGAGTTTTGACATCCTCTCTTTTCCGCAGGATATGTGGCCGCTTTTTGAAAGGACTTAACGATATTGACAAGGGGCTTAGCCTCTTAGCATAACCGGGATTCAGCCTTGAAAGATGTGGCAGTCCTGGGCTTTACATTTGAGCCATTCTGAAATACAGAATATTTAGAAAGCCATCAACGAGACAGGCCTGAAAATTACAGTGATTGATGAACATTACTAAAGTGATGTTATTTATATAAAAAAAATCAATTTCAAAAACAGAAATTGCTTGACCCAACGTGCCCTCAACCTTTGTGCAAAAACAGTATTGTCAACATTGGACAGATGGCAAACTGAAGCTTCTTTTGAGGAAGAACTGAACTTTGTACAGTGTTTTTTGTAATAACCATCGCTAACAGTAGCATCAACCAACCTTTTTTCCTCTTTAGCAGATACGTTGGGTAACAGAGAATTGAAAGGTCGTATATTTTCTGTGTTCTTTTTCAACTTCAATGTATTGAAGTTGTGTGAATGTACACATGTCTGTCTCCGTTTGTGAGGGAGAGGGAGACCGAGACAAGCAAGGAGCCTGGCTAGTCTGAAAATTGACAAAAGGGCCTCTTTGAATAGAAGACTGGATTTGTGACTGCTGCTGAGAATACATGTGGGTTGTCAGTGGAGCGTTGGCCACTTTCAGAGTGGACTCTTTGTGCTTTCTACATACCCATGAAAGGGCTAAAATGTATTGAGTGCAGACCTGGGCCAAAACCTATTGGCGAATAACAGACTTGTAACCTTACACACTGTTTAAAAGTGTCTTTAAGGTACATCCATTATTTTAAAAGGCTTTCCTGATGATAACAGAGAACTCCGAAAAAAATTCAAAGTTTAAATATACATACAAAAGAATTTGAAATTAGGTATATCCAACACATCTAAAGACTTTCTCAGCAGCTGCACCCTTTACTTACATGTTAGATGGGTAGCAGTGATTCCCACAGGTAGAAAATACACTTTGCAAGGCAATAGGTAAATGAAATATTATAAAAAAGTTTAAATATAACTTTATAGGTTTCACAACAGTAGAGACAGTTTGATGTCATACAGTTTTCCTTGAGTCCTCCAAGTTGTCCCTCTACGCAGCACATCAACAGTGTCTCTGCTTTCACCATGATGCAGCATGGCTCTAGGGATGGCATCGCTGATCTGTCAATCAGCCCACCAACCTCGTTTCCAGAAATATCTCAGCAACTACTGGATGGATTGCCATTAAATTTTGTTTTTCATGGTGTCCAGAAAATTAGGACTTACCCATTGCCACTTATGGTTGCGCCAAATCAAACGACGCTCCATTTCCCCACTGAAACAAGCATGTGTTGCGAGACGCAACTCACCTCTGACTGTGCAGGAGACCAGAGTCTCTGTGTTCAGCTCTCAGTACAGCTTCTAACTGAATCTCTGTGGTTCAGAGTTTAGTTTCTCTTCTGCACCCTTGATTTTACTTTACATATCTGCCTTTGCTGTTCCATGTTGGCTTACAGATGTCTAGCAATCATGTTAAGTTACTGTTGATGAAAACTTGCTGCTTCACTATAAAAGCTTTTACATAACAAAAAATGACAGGCTTTTATTGTGAAGAAAATGAAATGTGATTATCACCAAATTAAAGGAACTTTGTAAGCAAATTTTCTTCAATAAAAACAGGAGTAGAAGCCAAAAAACAGTCACAATGAGATGTTAGATGAAGAGCTACAGATATGCAGCCATTATGGTAGCAAAATAGCTGCAAATGTGTATCTCAATCAGATATGTAAATGTGTAAAAAAAATCTACAAATCTGTATTCAGATTTGCAAGTGTATTGCGATCTGTAAATCTGTACAATGATCTGTAAATGCGTACAGAGCTCTGTAAATATGTAGACAGATTTATAGATTTATAGATACCTATGTCTTCAGCTTTAACTCAGTCGGGCCTCTCAATTGGCTCTCTTTGTACACGTGATTTTTGCTACTCTTCTGCTGTGTGAGATCCACAAATGCGTGAGAAGATTTGTGTCTGTAACTCAAGTGTGGGTCACCCTGAGCACAGGCTGACAGGCTCAAGCTGGCGCAACCTTCAGATTGTTTTCCCTGATCACAGGCTCACAGGCGCTACTTTGCTGTGTTGTTTTGTTGTTGTATGGACAGGCTGCAGCCTTGGAGGCCTATGGATTCTCGTTTGCTCTCTGTAAGTACATGTTCAGGTTTTTTGCAGTAGTTGTCATGAGTAACTTAGTATTGCCAAGCTTTGTTAAAATAAAGTCGGTAACTTTATCTATGAAGACGTTTTCTGCTCAGCCGAGCAAAAGCTAGCTAATAATTCATTATATTAATTATTATTGTTCAGCTAGATAACAGTTATTCTTCTGTATTCATAACCACCCAATTTACATAATGTGGCACCGACATTTTCAGATTGATGCACCTTAACATTAGCTAATTTGCTAATTAGCTTACTAGGCCCACTAGCTTTTGCTCGGTGAGCTGAGGCTGAGCAGACAACGTCTTCATAGATTAAGTTACCGACTTTATTTTAACAAAGCTTGGCAATACTAAGTTACTCATGACAACTACTGCAAAAAACCTGAACATGTACTTACAGAGAGCAAACAAGAATCCATAGGCCTCCAAGGCTGCAGCCTGTTCATACAACAATAAAACAGCGCAGCAAAGTAGTGCCTGTGAGCCTGTGCTCAGGGCAAAACAATCAGAAGGTCTGGGAAGCTTGAGCCTGTAAACCTGTGCTCAGGGTGACGCACACTTTGAGTTACAGACACAAGTCTCCTCACACATTTGCGGATCTCACACAGCAGAAGAGTAGCAAAAATCAGGTGTACAAAGAGAGCCAACTGAGAGGCCCGACTGAGTTAAAGCTGAAGACATAGGCATTTACAAATCTGTTATTTACGGATCTCTGTACGCATTTACAGATCTGTGTACAGATTTACAGATCGCAATACACTTGCAAATCTGAATACAGATTTGGAGATTTTTGTACACATTTACATATCTGATTACGCACACACAGATTGAAATACACATTTGCAGCTATTTTGCTACCATAATGGCCCCATATACAGACATCAGGCTCTTCCTGCACCTCTGTAAACAGCTTACCTCCAGCAGGTGAACTTCCTCTACCTGCCATGCTGTGTGATGGAAAACCACTTGCAGCAAAATAAAGTGAAACTTAAGCTGTAGATTTAAACGCCATCCACTCAAGACAAGTTGTCATCGAAGACACACCTTCAAGTGGGTAGCCTTGTTATAATGGAGACGCAAATCCCTGCCTCGCTGGGCTGACGTGCCGAGTAATAAGCTCGACAGCACATGAACATGGAAAAACAGCAAATGAACCCTCCTAACTTTGGTAATCTCCTAAATTTTCACATAGCAATACCAGCAGTTCAAAGGTCTTATGGACTGAAATATCTCAGCATCTACTAAATGGATTAGCGTTTGTATCATAGGCAGCTGGACTTGCTTGAGATTCTTGAAGATATTTCACCTCTCATATAAGAGGCTTCTTCTGTTCTGAACTGAATTCAGAACTAACAAGCAAATCAAGTTGCCTACGATATAGCACTTAAGATTACCATGGCCTGGATGACTGAGAATCTTCTCCAACATCCAATACTTTTGTTTATGACCAAATTCCTGCAAAATTAAATGACACTCCCATCAGCCTTAACTGTACCTTGTGTTTTGTGCTAATCAGCAAATGTTAGCATGCTAAAATTCCAAACTAAGTTCATGAACATGCTTAACACTATTCCTGCTTAACATCAACATTGTCATTGGATTGCTAGTGTTAGCATTCAGTTCAAAGCACCACTGTGCCCAAGCACAGCCTCACAGAGTTGCTAGCACGCCTGTAGACTGTTGTACTGTCTCAGTTCAGATTCTAAGTACACTTCCATGTAGTGTCCTGTGTACACTATGTACTAACTTGTGTAATGGATGAATTTTAACAGCTAAGGATGCAACGCTGTTGTACATTTACTGGCAATAACGATCACGACAATTGATCACTTCTTCTTCTTTTGAATGGCAATTTGTAACCACAGTCCGTGTCACCGCAACCGTTTGACCACAATTGTTGCTCATCAAAGTATCTGCAAACTTTTTTGCTTGCTCATCAGAGCAAATGCAATCGCTGCAGCTTCCTCTGCCACCATTTTTACAAGTTTGGTGATTCCTTTCCTTCCACTATGTAGCCAAGATGGTGTCCATTTAGGTTGACAAGTGTCCAGTGTTCCACACTTAACTTTTTGGCCATTATGAATACACCACACAGGCACTCAAAGTGCACTGCATTTTACTATACTGGTGTATGGTGGAGTGCATAAGTGTAAACACACTTATGCACTCTAAATAGGAATTGTAATTGGTGCTTGAGGCACAGCACTGGTTTAATTCTCTCAGCCTGTTGCCATCACAACACACTTGGCCTTTGATTCAAACTCCAACAGAGCCACAGAAAATAAAAGTCAGGAAATAACTGACTACTATAAAGATGAATCCGGTGTTTGCTGACAAAAGTTAGCTTGATAATTTGTTTCTAGTGTTTGATGAAAGAGTAATTGTCAGTGGTTCAGTGTAGTTTCCAATCCATAGAAATGAAACAGAACAGACACTCCCATTCAAATCAATAAGCAAGATGGTTGGAACAGCGGCTATTTTTATGTGAACCATTGCAATCATTGTAGTGGGCTAACTTCTGTATAAACATCTGTATAGACAAACTGACTTGGGGCAGGTCTTGAACTCACTTAGGTGAGGTTTTGCATTAACGATCAAATGAGCAGTGGAGTATTAACGTTACACTTTTCAAATAAGCAATTCAATACTTTTAAAATATCACTGTTAGTGTTTTTGTCCTGTTTCTTTTGTTGCTGCCCTGAGAGCTGATGCTCAGTGGACAGCTGAGAGGCAGAGTGAGACAGCCGGGATAAACAGCAAGTAGCCAGCATACCTTTTAAATGTAACTCTGTGAATTAAGGGTTTATTTTGACCAAAACCAAAGCTGGTAATTGTTGGAACCGTAAACTAACTATCTAGAGGACTAACTAAGACGGTTTTTGTGAGATTTATTTTAACTCTGTCAAGTTTGAATGAAATGTATTTTACAATGAGTTAACAAGGCATTTAAACTGACATTAGTCTTAGTTAGGTGAACGAGGGGAACTGGGATTGGTGTACTTTTTTTTTCTCTGTGAAAAAGAAGGAAAATAGCCGTAAGAACAGGCTAAAACAGAGTTCAGTCACGAACACTTTAGTCAAAGAAAAAAATTTCCATTTGCAGTATTATATTTGGCAGTATGGCTCTGTTCTGGGGCCTCTCTGCCTTTCCTCAGGTCTATGCTGAAAGCTTTATGTCAGAGAGCGCACACCTCCCTGCCCTTCCATGCGCCTACATGGAAAGCCTAAAGCAGGGAGAGCAGCAGCAAAGACTCCGGGAACAGAACAGAGCAGCATCAATGACAAACAGAAATGACACTGATAAGTCAGACACAACATGAAAAGGAGGAGCTGGGGTGGAGGCAGGTTGCAAAGCGGCTTGCGGAGGAAGCAGCAACAGTAGGCAGGCCAGAGCAGTTTAAATAGGGCCCCCTGAATGAGATTCGCCAATTGGTTGCATAGAAAGGAATCATGTGATCTATCAGCTAACTCACTTCCATCAATCAGCTGCTCCATCAGGTGACTGGACTGTTTGAGATCAGCTGTTGTAGCTGAGATGTGAGCTGAGCTTGACATCGTGTCCTGCCTGAACTAACGCTATGTTTAATCAAACTAGTGAGCGTGAAACACTTCATGGTCCACCAACGTGTTGTCGCCATAACAACTAACAACATTTGCCATTTTGTTTTGCACGAATCAAATGACTACAGCAAATACTTCTTCTGTCCTTCGTAGTCATTTTATTTCTGTGGTCCAGTCACTGTTTATTTTGGTCAATTCAAGAATGCTCTGTGGGACCAGTCTGGAGATTCAGGGTGAACTGAATGACATCAAACTGCCTTTATAACCCTCTGCCATCATTTAATGGCCCAGAACATGCTGTACTTTAGCAGCCGATGATATACTTGGGGATGCTGCCCAGCAGCAGGTTCAGTGTGTGGTCGGTGTTTCAGATTTTCAGGAATTCAGAAGATGGGATTCACAGTTTTTGTTTGCTGCATTAAACCCAAATGATTATTTGACTCAGGTCTGCTTGAGTGTAGCAAGATACTAGAAGATACCCTATACTATGGCAAGCAATGTGGTACAGATTGGTGTAACGTGTGACTCTAAGCACTTGTTTGTCAGACATTTTGACAGATTGTAATGGCCCATTATATAATATAGTTGTGTCAAATCCAGAGCAGGTAGACCTCAGGTGGACCTATATGCACTCATACACAGCATCACACATACAGCACAATGAAGCACATACAGGACATGTTACATACATCCACAGTCACACATATCATACAAAGATGTCAACGTCAAAACACTGCAGGATGTTTCAGTAGAGATGAGACAGAAGAATCCTCAGTCTTTATCTCTTCCTCTACTTTGTCTTCATTCCCCTCCTTATTCTCATTCAACTATATTATCTCCCTTCCACAGGGAAGCTGGAGTATTAAATGACTATTGACTACCCCCCCTCTATTCGAGATATGCAATATGCTACAGTAGATGTACAGTTAGATGTATGAGACTCGTATAGATAGACAATATGGTGAGAGAAGATTATATTTATGAATTCATGTATTAGAATAAAATGTCACCAAGATTCAAAGGTCACTGAAAGGATGATGATGTATTCATGTATTCCAGAGTGTTGGAGTGTGCGTTTTCTCTTTCTGCCCGTCCATCTTCCCGACCCAATTTTATTTCTCCAAAATGCATGTAGTTTTTTTTTTTCTGTTTCCTTAAATGTCATTCTAGTGTCATATAAAAGTGAGATAGCTTTTCAACCCCTCTGACTCCTGAAGTTTGTCTTTTTTAGAAATTACTTTTTTCCCTCCAAGGTTGTGTAAAAGTTTAATGTTGGTCTCTGTTCCGTCTTCGTTCACAGTCAAAAATCTTAATTTATCTTATTGTCCCAAGTGGAATGGCTAGCTGCAAATATCCAAAATGACTGCTAGTGGCATCCTGCTAAATTAAATTGATCTGAATGAATAATTTAGACTGAGCATTTAACTTCTTAGCATTTTGTGTTTGGGGCTTTAAGCAGGGAAGTGTTTTGCTATTTCTCGCCTCTTTTCCACAGCTAATCAAGTTTTGTTACCTTGAGGCAGCGTAGAGCTCTCGTAGAGCACAAACTCATCAGACAAATAGCCTTTAAAAAATGTAAATTTCACGATTTAACCAGTCTTGCTTAATTCATTCTTAACCTTATTGTTTCTTTTCCTACAGCGTTCACTTTTAGGGTTATGACTGACATGCGCTGAGGTCACCAAACACAGCGTGACAGCTAAAAACCTGCTCACTGCTGGCAACACCTGTACAACACACATTGGTAATTAATGTAGATTAAGGAGATTAATTGTGTTCATACAAAATGTTTCTGTTGGCAGATGTAGACACAAATGATGTGGTGGAGTTTTATTACTGTTGTCGTATTTTGTCCTAAATATCAGGTTGCACCCAGAGGATTTGTCCGGCTCCTTTGCACCTAATTTTCTGTTATTGAGGAAGCATCTGAGCTGATCCTGACAGTCGCTAAGACAAAAGGTAAATGGAAGGGTTTGGCCATCAGCACAGCCCGGTGATTCTGATAATGTGGATGTTGAGTATTTCTTTCACCATAAAGGCCCACAGCCTTAGTCAGCCTCTCAACTCTGCTGTGGATCATGATACTAATATTGCTAAAGCTGTTATGTTTGAAGTTTAGAGCACATTATAAGCTATTTTTTTTAAAAGATTGAGCACTATGCTCCACATTTGCACTCCACTATGTTGGGTCTTGTACTTTGCACATGGTGGTGGTGAACTGTGACCACACTTCTTGTTTTTTCTCACAAATGACTACCTTCATCAAAACTTGGTGCCTACACGGATGCAGCTCTGGTTTCAACATCTTTGTACTGACAGTTGTACTCAGTTTCACAGATGTTGAAGAAATTCATTATTAAATTTTCTGTTACTGTTGTAGTCTTGGGCATCCCTCTTAATAATGGGGTGCTAAGACTTTGACATTTAAGCCTACAGTATGGCTACGTCCCAAATACACAGTATGTACTATCCATCAAGCGAGTGGGTGTTAGGCAGCAGGGGAGGAGTGTACATGCAGAAAGTCTAGTCAGACAAGAGGAGTTAAGCAATTTATTGACAAAGTGAGGACACATAAGCTTGTATGCAAGTACAGTCTCCACAATAAAGGACTATTCTATTCTATTCTATTCAATGTTAAGGGCACAGGTACAGGTGGGTGGCATAGCTGTCAAGTCTCCCTTTTTGGCCGGGAAACTACCGTATTTTACCCCTCTTTCCCACCGTCCTCCCGTATTAGTATTTTCCTGTAAATCTCCCGCATTATAATATAATTTAAAAAAAGAAAACATTCCTCTCCCTCTCCAATCTGAACTCTGTCACTAGCCTCGCGAGAACCGCCACCTGCAGTAGCCTGGGTGGCAGTTGTTGCGAGGTTAGTGTCAACAGCGGGTCTGGTTGACAAGTGGTTATTTTAGATTTCCTGTACACCCAGGGACGGTTTTTGCTATGGGCAATGTGGGCGACTGCCCAGGGCGCAATCTATGTGAGGGCGCACAAGTGCCCTCCAAAAAAAACCAAACAACCAAAAAAAAAAAACTCGCCAGTTTTCTAGACTACCGCTCATTTCCACATCAAGTTAGTGGAGTGGGCGCTGGGGGGAGCTCGTGGCAGGTGCCGAAAAATTTCCCTTATTTTCAAATCCAAAACTTGACAGGTATGGTGGGTGGAAATCAAAGATTTAAGTAACATTAACAATCTGGCAAGTGACAAGAGAAAAGGGACTGACTGTAGTCGCATTTCCATTACAGTTTTGCACAAAATAAATGCGATATTTCTAAAGTTTCGACAAAGTACAATTGCGACTTGCAGGTGTTTCCATTAAAATGTGTTTTGCGTATGAGCCGTAATTCTTGTAAAATCTCGTCCCGGGAGATGGACATTCCAAATCTCTTGCGAGCTGGAACAATCATCTCGATTGCCACTGCTGCTGTTGCAGTAGTCTACAATCAAAGACGAAGAGAGCGAGTGGTATTCCAAAGGCAAAGTCCTTATGTGTGGCAGAGACCACGGATAAAGGATTTCTGGGAGAGGATCGTGAACGAGGAATTCACAGAGGACTTGAATGTCCGGTGATGTACATTTGTTGACATGTCTGAAAAACCACCTCATGAGAGCGTAAAAACTTTTCTTGATATTTGAGAGTATTTGAGAGTATGCTGTTTACATATATAGCACTGGTGATCTGAACCGGTGGCGAAAGAAAGCACTTTTAATGCGCAAACTTATACGGGACGCATTTGCCCCCATATCTACCTTTTTAGCTTGTTTTGCGGCTGCCGGTTGCATCTGCCTCCCTCAATACTGAACCAATTTTAAAACGAGTTGTACTTATGAATCATACGCACACATACACATGGGGAAATAGGGCCCAGGTTGAAAAATACTGAAGTTATCCTTTAATGAAGGGTGTTTCATTTCTCTGTGAAGATGACCACAAACAGAGTTATGGCTCATTTATGCTCAACGTTAAATACAGAGACGGAGACAGACGGAACCTTCTGTCTGTACTCTGCATTCATTTCGTCCATATTCGTGCGCATTTTCTGAAAGCTTATGGATACACACAAAATAGAGCAGTACCACCGGAGATCTTGGAGGCAGTGAAGCGTAGTTTGAGCCAGAGGCAACCATCAGAGACAGCAAAAAAAAAAGAAATAATGGTGGAATTGAACAAATCCGTAATATATACTAAGATATGATAGAAATAGTGAGAAAAAATCTCCGTCCACATGTCAGACCACCACTGTCTAAAATACTGCCTCCATTTGAAGGTACAATATTTTGACCTCCTCCACCGTCCCCTCAGCTGCTTTTGTATGAAACTTTTGACTTTGCCCTCACAATTGATAGATCATGAAAATAGCTGTCCATCCGTTTTCTTTCAGCTTTCTTGGAGCTCTTACACATAGGTACTAATATTGGCTTTTTTTTGTCCATTTAAAAGTCAAAAAAATCTATTTTAAATTGTATCTAAATTTCATGCAGAAGCCCCCCAAAAAGGCTCTTTTAACATTAGTTCACGGTATGTTTTAGTCCTGGTCTTAATCATGGAGTACATATTATGTCATACACCTGTGTTGCCCAATCAGCTAATTGAGTTGCAGCTGTCAGTCTTCAAACACCCTCGTCTTCCTCTTTCATATCATCAGATAAACTGACTACAGGAGCAAAACATCCATATGCTGCTGTTTGGCATCTTTCTACCTCTTTGTGTTTGATCACATGCAAAGACTGGTTGCCTGTGCTTTGCTGCTCTTTTTTCCTGAACAGAGATTACAGTGTAACACCCTCAGCTGTCTATTACGTAGAATATTTGCTGGTTTCCTTTCTGGGTTGGATCAAAGGAGCGATAGCAGTTCACGCATTAAAAGCGTGGCGTCGTTTGTGGATCTAGAGCAGTTACTGCCTCTAATAAGTCACACAGGCTTTTGATTCTTTGATACAGCTTTTTTTTCTCTACCTGGATAAAAATATAACCACTCTGAAGGAAGAGCTTTTTACCCCCAGTTTTATTTAGCCTCAGCTCAGCAAACAGATTCCTCAGCTGGTATCGTGCTGCCCCAGTGTCCACACACAATAAGAAATGGTCTCTGCTGTCTTTTCTGCTGTACTTAGTCTAAAGGGATCCTGGGAAATAATCTCTCTCCTTGGCAAATATTGATACACTGTAGTCAATAGATTTGTGCTCTGATATTACTGCTTCATATTTGTTTTCTTTTTGTCTGCCTTTAAAATCTCCGGTCTCTTTAGAAACCATGCTGGATTTTTTTGCAAAACCCTGCAGCGTGTTTTGGTTGCTGTAAGATGAAGAAAATTGGACTGTTTTTTGGAATGTTCTAAATGTCTGTTTTCCAAGACAGAAAAGCTTTGACCCAGGCAAAGTTAATCACAATGGAGGCTGTGAGCTCATATCACTCATTTGATTAGACTTTGATCTGGGGAATTTCAGACACTAAATTTATTCTTTCTGGCTCTGCACTCATGATGTCAGATGTTTATTTTCTCTCTTATCTCCAAAGCAATATGATTACATGGTTAAAGACTTGATAAGGAAACCAGTGCTTGTTTTAGAACTCTCAGCACCAATATAATTGTTTTTAACCATGCAAGTGGCATCAGTGGCTCTGGCAATGTTAGTTTCTTAGCCGGTGGTCTACCATTTTGTTTCAGAGTGAAATATCTCTACAACTACTGAAAGGATCACCATGCCATTTAGTACTTCACAGTTTCCAGAGGATGAACCCTACTAACTTTGTGGAGCCCCTGATTTTTCCTCTGGAACCACCCTGAGGTTGGCATTGTGGTTTTAAATGAAATGATCCAACAGCCTTTGAATGGAGTGCCAAGAAATTTTGTATGCACATTCATTTCCTCCACTGGATGCATTGTAACATCACTGATGTTCCAGACTTTATACGAAGCACATTATCATCATCGTACGTCCAATCTTTTGGTTCATGTCCAAATACCTGCAAAACTTATGACATTCCCAGCAGCCTCAGTTGTGCTTTGTGGTTAGTTCCAACCTCTTCTCATTCCCAGGTCATCAAATACCAATGCCTTGTCACGCCCCTTGCTGTGTGATAGCGACGCACAGGGCACCATTTAGTATCTCTATTGCCCTGTTTCCACCGAATCCTTCAGTATACTGTAGTACCTGGAGAACCAAAAGTATCGCCTATGGACATGTACCTAGATCTGTTAAGCATTTCCATGTAGGCAGGGTTAGTGTTGCTGCTCCATCCAACTCTCGATGTACACTGACATTTTCAGAACAAAAAAAACAGCTTGAGTGAAGGTTTCTCTTGATGAAATGTTTTAGAAATTACAGGTTTGTGTTTGGTATCCGAAGTGTTCTGGTTTTTCTCCAAGTGAGGATTAAAATATGTTCAGTTCACATAACCTGGTCGAGACTGATATATATTTTCAGTATACAGCTGCTGCAAGAGCCAGCAAAACATCCTTTCATTATTATAGTTTACTAATGCATGGAAAACTTGCCATGAGCAGTGATTACATAGCCTTAAACCAGCCACAACTCAGCCCTGAGCAAGTGTGACAGCTCTATATATACCAGTTAACGAACTGCAGCGTTTTTAGCTCCACCTTTTGGTACCAAATCAGTGTGCTTGGTAACCCAACAGAGGGATGATGAAAAACGTGGTAAGTGGTACCATCCTTAACTTTTCACAATGAAAATGGAAAAGATATGTACTTAAAGGGATAGTGCACCCAAAAATGAAAATTCAGCCATTATCTACTCACCCATATGCCAACGGAGGCTCAGGTGAAGTTTTAGAGTCCTCACATCACTTGTGGAGATCCCAGGGGAGAGGAGGTAGCAACACAACTCCACCTAATGGAGGCTTATGCCGCCCCAGATTCAACCGTCCAAAAACACATAAGTGAAACCACACAATATCTCCATACTGCTCGTCCGTAGTGATCCAAGTGTCCTGAATCCCCGACATAAAAAGCTGTTTTGAAAACATCATCTGAACTCTGTTTCAATTATGTGTTTTTGGACGTTTGAATCTGGGGCGCTGTCAGCCTCCATTAGGTGGAGTTGTGTTGCTACCTCCTCTCCCCTTAGATCTCCGCAAGTGTTGTGAGGACTCTAAAACTTCACCTGAGCCTCCCTCGGCATATGGGTGAGTAGATAATGGCTGAATTTTCATTTCTGGGTGCACTATCCCTTTAACTGAACTGGACTGTTTGGAGGAAACAGGGCTTATGTGACACAGAGCCAGAACGCATTGTAACATGTGGTTAATGTGAAATGTTCGCGGTTAGAAAAGGATCATGTTATGGGTTAAAATATGTGCGTTCATTTCGTGATGTAACTGACATTAATATGCGATGTGAGTAAAGGTAGAGCATGAAGACTGTGCGTAAATTATGTAACATTACACTAAAACAACAGAACATAGGTACATAAGTTATATCACAAAGCAACACTTACTTGTAGTTTTAAATGGGACACTAACTGTGGTCTCCTGGGTGAAAGTCATGTTTTGTTTGACCCATCCACCTCTTCCCCGCACCCTATGTGGACTTTCTTGCTCTCTATACTAGGCCTATGTCTGTCACTCTCAGCGTCAATTATTCCATGGATGGGTTTACATTTGAGTTAGCATGAAGCCTGACATGTCTCATAAACACGCTAAAGGGTGCCTTTGGTGTCTATCACACGCCGAGGGATGGTACTTGACGACCTGGGATTAAGAACAAGCTGTTTGTGCTAATTAGCCAATGTCAACATGCTAAACTAAACCCTCTTAACATCAGCATCTTAGCTTTGTCATTGTGAGCATGTTAGCATTCTTAAGGTAAATGTCAATCAATCAATCAATCAACATTTATTTCTATAGCCCTTTACAAAACCCAAAGGTACCCAAAGTGCTTAACAACACTGTCAAATAACATTGAAAAAATATATATATACTGTACATTACACCTGCAGCAGACAGCGTGAAATCACAAACTTTAACACAGTATACCAGAAACTCATCTAACTGCTCTCCCTCTTGTGTTCCCTCCATGTGCATATTCTCTTTTACTTTTTATTTTTCCCTGTTTAACCCCCCCATTCATTCATCCATCCTCAGTTACACTCAAATCCACATTAAGCGCCTCCGCTTTTCCCTCTGATGCCACTCGCTCCCTTTCATCTCTTATTTTCTTCTCTGATCTCACCCAGGCCTGGGCCATTACAGTGCGGAGCTGCCAACTGCAAAAGAAATGTCACTGGTGAAATATATTTGACACAGCTTTGCTATCACATAAACCCCCATAGAAATTAATTCTAACTCTATTTTCTGCTCATTTCCCCATTTCTGGATAACAAAGCAGTGGAACCTTTCTCATAAATCTTCCAGCGGACATGTGGCACCAACAAGGAACATGTATGGAGATAATTATAAATCACACTGCGAAATAAAGCATGCAGTCACACCTATATGGTTTCTGTCTTTGGTCTGAATGAGAACACATTTACATTTGTAAGCATGGCTGGATTAAAACAGCAGGGAGCCCCGGGGAAAAAATGAGCTGTGGTTCCTTCCCTCGATTCTCAATGCAATGCATATGTTTCCTGTCGCCTTCAAGTACCCATCAAGTGCAGTGCAGCCCGCAGACCACACAATGCGGTTTAATTATATTTTGCCTAAAGCTCAGAAACAAACACTACTCCTATACTGAATATTACCTGCACATAGATTGTGTTGCTATACATCAGATAACTTATATTAATTCTACCCCCCCCCCCCCCCCCCCTTTTTTTTGGGTTGTGAAAGAGCAATGGTTTGACCCTTTACAACTTATAGAATCTAAAGCTGGTACCGAGATGGGTCTTGCATATATTGTGCAGTTGGGGCCCACCTAACACCCAGTATAACCCTGCATGAAACCCTCATGGGCAAGTGGCATGGGGCCATTATGGAACCCTGGGACAAACCCACCTATAGCCTATATTTCAGGCCATGTCATACCCACATAGAATTTAAAGCTGGGACCAAGATTGGTCTTGCTTAGGTTGTCCAGTTGGGGCCCACCTAACAGCCAGTGTAACCCTGCATGAAACCCAAGTGGGCAAGTGACATGAGGCCATCATGGAACCCATGTACAATTCCATTTAGGGCCCATTTTCAGCTCATATTCTACCCACATGGGCCCCACGTACAAATGCTGGCTAGGTTAGTGCCTCAAGTTCAGGGAATAATGCCTCAAGCACATTTACAATTACTTAATTGACCAAAAATTATTGGCAAAGTGCATCTGGAGTTTGCAGGGCCTTTGGAGGTCAGAGGTGTGCTATTCAAGAATGCCATTGGCCCAATTTTTTAGCATGTTAATATAATATTACTAGTCCATACCCACTGAGTACAGCATACCATACCATGACTTAGTCATACCAAAAAATAGAAAAAAAAACAAACAAAAAACAAAACATTGGTCCACAGGGGGAGCCACAGCGATCGGTCACATTTTAGCCATTTTTAAGCATTTTTCTGTTGTTATAGCGCCACCCAGTTGCCAATTAGAGTTAAATTTCTCCAGTCACCTTGAGGCGTCCTGTTCTACATATCTACCAAGTTTAGTAAAAATCCATATGGCGGTTAGGCCTAGATAAGAAATTAGCTCTCTAGCGCCCCCATTTTGTTTGATGGGGTCAATAATGGAGGGGTCCCCTCAGATTATGTGTGGTCATATGCCTACAAAGTTGCGTGGTGATGGGTGAAACCCTTGAGATGTTATACACCTTTATGTGATGAGCCACGCCCTCCACAATATTCATTGCCTTATAGAAGCTCAGTTTTAGTAAGTTTTCCAACTTTTGCCAAGAGGGAACTTTAGATATTGGTCCCTAGATTATGTTCACCAAGTTTCATGCAGATCGCTCAAACTTCCTAGGAAGAGATCGATTTTAAGTGTTTTTCAAAAAATTCAAAATGGCGGAAAATCTATATAAGCGGAAGTTATGGGTTCTTGAGGCAAATGTGTTCCTCGTGATGAGAGGCATCTCTGTGCAAAGTTTCATGTCTCTACAACATACGGGGCATGAGATATGCCCATTCAAAGTTTGCATTTCAATCGGTTGCTATAGCGCCCCCCTTTGGCCAATTGATGTAATTTTGCTTCATTAGCATCCTCCCATGACCCTCTACCACTGTGCCAAATTTCACATGGACTGACCAAGTCAGTGAGGAGAAAAACGTGGAACAGACACACAGACAGAGTTTTCGTCATTATATAGTAAGATAAGATAGTAAGATTATATAAAGTGCAGCATCACTCTCCTTAACTGATTACAGTCCTTAATACCTTAAACTTTGTGTTATCCAGATAATAAATATCCATGTTGTTTATCCTACTTTGCTATTCCCTTAATAAATCTAATATAATTGAGTAAATATTCTTCTGTTGACCTAGCCTGGTTCCAGACCATAGACCCCGCCCACTCAGCTGAGTAGGCTTGCATCTCTGGTCTGGCATACTTCAATGAATTTGCGATTTATCTCGTCCAAACGATGGACGGACCAATGAACGCCGGGGGTGGGGGCGGGTCTAGCGATTAGCCAATCAGCGCCACGCTGATGTCAAGCTGTACGCCGGTGGGTAACTGGTGAGGATAGCAACAATGGCGACCGCTACAGATCCTACAGACCACATTAACGATGCTCTCGAGGTATTTCGCCACTACTCGCGTTAATGGAGGACCAAATTAAGGAAGCTGCTAAACTGGATTTAACGGCGATGCAGCTGGGCGTGCACGACGATGGAGACATTTTAAACGGCCAATGCTCGCTTGTTTTCGGCACCCCTGAGGCATGGATACTAATGACGTCAGATTCTGGGTGAGTTGTTGATCTCTACTGATTGGTTAGGGAGAAATCAAATTCCCTCCCCCTTGTAAATCGCCTTCAATGGAGGCGATGTCAGACTGAAGGTTCTGGGAGCTTCAGTCTGACACTCAGGCTACTGTTGACCTAATATTTAATTCAGAGTACTGAAGACCATATTTACTAGGCAATGCTGAGGACCGCTGATTTGCAATTAGATAAGAATTCAAGTGTATCAGATTTGTCAACTACATTCACTCTGAACTCTACCCCTATAGGTTTCAAAATGAGTAATACAGTTTACACCAAATTCCTGCTCCATGTTATGCACTTGTAATTAGTAACATCAGAAATGTATGACTTCTTATAGGAGGCAGTAGTGGGAATTAGTCATTATCAAAATTTGTTGTATTATGGTTTCAGGATGACTAAGACAGTTGGAGAACGACCAGGCTCTACAGAATAATTTTTTTTTTCCTTGGCAACTATCACGCTTTTCCCAAATGACATATAGATTTTTAGGCATTCTATCATCTCAAATGGCTTGGAACAATAGTGCATATAGCTGCTGTAAATGGGAAAAATCTCTCTGGGGCAACATGCTCCCAGGCACCCCAAGGTTTGGGCTGAGCCCTGAATGTTTGATGTCTTGCTACGCCCCTGGACAGTATGTTCTTTTACTGATGGTAGCTGAAACCCAGGCTGTGACATAAAAGAAACTAGCCACACTAATTAGGTGTCACATGCTGCATTTGAACTCATCCAAGTACTATTAGAGCTGGAAATACAATTAAGACCTCATTGGTAATTTCTACAACAAAGAGGATGATGTGACTTTGCTCTGTCCATAATGGAATAACACCAAGAGTCTACAAGCATGAGGCTGAAATTAGGCTCGGTAGTGAATTGAGCTAAATGCTCCCGTCAGCATGCTTACAAAGTGATGTGAATATTATTATTTTTGTAGGTATTTGGTCGAAAACCAAAGTATTGGACAAGCTGTAATTTGCTAGATGCAGTTGTGTGCTATCCACATATAATCTTTTTGTTGTTGTTGTTTTTCGCTCAGCTGGCACACAGAGCTGAGGCATGGTGCCAATGCTGGTCTGCTCAAGGACATGCATTTGTCTTTAATGTTTTTGTTATGTTGAAGGAACAGCATTCCACATTTTTTAGTCTCTGTCTTAAAGAGCTAGATTTCCATAATACTATTTGATCAGAAGAACTCAGCAGATGTGGGCTGCTGTGATAAACCTGCCACGAGCAGCAAGCAGTAAAGCAATAATCTGCATGATAAGGATGGAGAACTTCATGAAACCCTGAACTGTATCATCATACAGTGTTTTGACAGGGCACCTTTGCACAAGCTCTGTACAATTGAGACACATTTTTTCATTATCCTGAACTTTTTTTCATTAAGATAAATCTATCAGAAGGTGAAATGGGCTTGTGACATATATTCTCTGTAATCACATTGCAAATACAATGTGAAAATTCAAAACCGCTAAACATTTCTGTTGTCGTCGGACAAAGAGACTTGGCGCTGGTTGAAGTAAAGTCACTTAAAACAATTCTGGCAGCAAAGCCAATCCTGTTATGCATGGAGAGCAAGCTCCCAGACACATACACACACTTTAAGATACTGCTTGAGTCTGTGCCAAGCCATGCTACAGCGCAGAGTTAACCCAACTCAGAATTAGCATGAAGCAGATCTCACACTTGAGACTCCTCCAAGGACTCTCACACCTGAGCATCCCCTGGGACATCTGTACTGGAGTCAAAGGCAGCATGTAAATGAACAGCAGGCTCACATGTAAAGGTGTCCAAACTTACTTATTCATCTGTGATTAGAGACTGATCAATTGAATATGACCAAGAATCAGACCATAGTGATCCATCAAGTTCCTTGTGACAAAGGATGGCTAGATGTCTGATAGATGGAGGTAGATGGAATGGGCCTGTCAGTTCATTGCTAAATGAGGGGAATCAAGGATCAATGGTTTAATTGATAGATGACTGCATTAACAGATGAGGAGTATTAGGCCTAGACCACTCACTGTCTGAAAGCACCTTTAGTGGAGTCCGCCGATCCCGTGACAGACTCTAATTGCCTCCACAGAAGGCGTTTACAAGAAATAATGCAATGCAATGTAACCCAGAGTAATTTTATTTCACTGATATTATCCTCAGTGTTTAATGTTCGCTCCCTTCACATCATGTCAGAGCTGTATCGTGTTAGTGCTTTTGCAAATGGATCATTTCATTTCATGTATATCTGACAAAGTAGCTGCTTAGGGAGTGTTTGCCGCTGCCTGAACCCCACTTGCTGTTACCATGGTGACCATGGGTATCACAAAATCAATTTAGGATGGACATTTAAAGGATTGCAACTTTAAACTCTAGATTTTCAGGTAAAAAAGTTTGCATCACAGCTATGAATGGGCCACTGTCCCGTCTGTCATTATGCCTGATTTGCAATTCAAGTAATCTCCATAAAAAGACATTGGCATATGTACGCAGACTCTGTAGATAACAGCTATCTTAAATGAGTACCGATTTAGAAATTAATCATTTGTTTCAGCGATAAGCAGGAAAGATTAGAGTAATAGGGAGATAATAGACTGTATCATTAAACACTGTGTAATATAACGTTAGCATACGTTACGTGTGCTGACGTTAGCAAGCTAGCAGCGTGACATTTAATCATTATGGACAGGCTACGTGACTAAAAACAACAACAACATGTGTTTGTGTTTTGTTTGAGGTATTCTAGAATATTTTATTGATCGCCTGGCCTCCGATGACCAGAAAAACGGCAATTACAGGTCTCTGATTGAGGGTCAAAATTACCTGAGCTCCGGATGGGTCGGGCAAATTTTACACCGCGTTTTAGACGACCATCACATCATCAGCACACGTAACGTATGCTAACATTATATTACACAGTGTTTAATGATACAGTCTATTATCTCCCTATTACTCTAATCTTTCCTGCTTATCGCTCAAACAAATGATTCATTTCTAAATTAAAAAGATACCTTCATCAGTTACCGGAGGCCACTGTCTAACATCATCAATCCAGCTATTCATGATGCTGTCATTGTGAACTGACTCTCTACAATGACAGCATCATGAATAGCTGAATTATTATTATTATTACATAATGAATTGATGACTGACACATGTCACTGCAGCAATGGCGCCGCCGCAAGATGGCGGCATACACAAATTGCTCGCCGAATTTGTCTATAGTCTGAGTAACACTGATCGATCATGTTTGAGCAGGCTTTGTTTGTGTGCACGTAAATAGTCTGTGTGGAGAAAAAAGAGGCGGGACGCATCAGCCATCCTCTGATGATGATATCCGTGATAACAGATATCCGTTTCTAGAGAATTCTAGCATGAATTTTGTCTGGACCTGTCTCAAGTTGCTAGTAGAACTGTAAACAATGGCACGGAAGAGGAAGTCCTGGCCCTGATGTCCACGGATACCCCCAAAATAATGGACGTTGCCCCCTGATGCTATATCATCGCCAGGTGATAGCCGAGATCGCATCACAACTGACCCTTGTCCTTTTCTTCCTTGGCTTCCATATCAACATCTTGGACAGACCGGACAAACATTTAATCAACACATGGAGCAATCCCGTCTTTGCGCGATATTTAAGCCCAAAAATAAACACCTCTGAAATAAAATCCAGCCCTAAATCATTGAGTCATCCCTCTAAAAGTTCAAACCAACCTCCCAAACTGTGATACTGGCAGAGAGAGACAGAAGCCAGTCGCCAGCTGTTGCAGGTTGTCAGATGTTGAACAGCTGTGAGGCCTTCAGAGCTTCATCTTGTGTTCATTGTGGCTCCGCATCTGCTCCTCACTGCTCTGTGTGCATGTAATTGCTGAGATCAGCCTTCACAGCATACACTGAAGGTCTCCATCAGCAGTGGCACATTAAAGCCTTTGTACCTGCCACTTCAGGAGAAACCACCTGCAGTGAGCTTCAGCGCCTACTAATTGAAAACTTTAATAAGGAAATGTTCAAACAAGACATGTCACCTTAAATGTTAAATGCCACACAGTTTCAATGACAAGTGATCTGACACGACTGCCACCATCATAAAAACGTATAGGTTGCCTGTGGAAGCAGATTATTACGACATATAGAGTGCTGCAGGGATGACATTTATTTAGGCCAACCCAGAAGCATTGCCCTGGTTCCCTTGACAAAAAAAAGCCAATGGGATTTTTCCATTGATTTTGAATTCTTGCAGGAAAAAAAGCTCTGTGGCAAAAACAAAACTTTATGATCATTACTCGTTTTGTTCAGCAAGATAATCCTCACAAAAGAACACAATTTTTCTGATTTTTGAAGTGATATCGCCAGAAGTGAAATGCTAACTTTAGGCTACAAACAAACTACAGGTTATGTCATAGAACAAAAATGTGAAAACCATAGACCTTATTTCAGGCATCATCTAACCAAAGCCCATGCCAAAAAAAAAAAACACTGACATTGACAATAAAATGCTAAATGAATTCCTGGTTGTAGTACTCATTCCTGCACCACTCTATTTACATTAATTAATCAATAATTATGATGGGAGCAAAGGAGGAAGTTAGGTGACATAGTATAAAGTGTGACAAAATCCACGCTGTGAGCAGGTCGAGGTGGACGAAGTGGTCAAACAAACACAGGATTTCACCTCTTCACACAGGAGACAGCTATTTGTGCCCTATGTAAAACCGTAAGTCACCTTTATTTTAACTTACGTACATAAGTTACCTTACGTCACGTAGATAATGGAAGTTAACTTACAGGGGTCCACGTCATTGGTCCGACAGCCCATTAGTCTGATGTCCCGTTGTTCCGATATGTGATTATACTAGGCTATACTGTATTTGTGTACCATAGAGGATCAGCAAAAGCAACAACAGTAGGCTACTGGTCGAGATACAAGTGTCATGGAGAGAAGAGAGTGAAACACCATAACCTCCTGTTATTAAGTCTGGGGTCGGGGTTGTGTGGGGAGCTCTCTGCGGTGCTAAACATATTTCTGCCTTGATGGTGCACCGCGACTGGCTCTGGGTCAGCTGGGAAAGGCTTGAGGCAAAGCAGGCTCACGGCTTATGTGTTTGTCACTTTGTTTTTCATTTTAACCCACACCATGATCTTTTCCTGACCCTAACCAAGTGGTTTTTGTGCCTAAACCTAACCTAACCACAGGGCATCATGATGATTTCGGAACATTGGGACTTCAGAACAATGTGTTTAATATGGTCGGAACAATGGGATGTCGGACCAATGGGCAGTTCCCACTTACAGCATGTTATGTTACTTATGTTACATAACAAATAGTTGAAGAGTAGTTACTGGATGTAACTCAAGTTCTATGAGTATGTGCCAAGTCCCCAGGAATGCCCCTCACCTTTGTTTCCAAATTTTCCCAGTGGCCACTTGCATTACTGTAGTGAAAAAAATCCCCTGCATTCCAAAAAGCTTTTTCCCCGTAGGCCACCATTACAAACGAGATGCCTGCAAACAATGTCAGTTATGATTCTTTCTATTATAATTTTTGGATCCATAGAGGTTTTTTATTTGTAAAACTCGAGCTAAGAAAAGTCTTTTTTTTTTTTTTTTAACTGTGATGTCATCACAATGTAAAGTCCGATGTCCAGTGGCCCAATGGGAGGTCGCAGCGAGAAAAACACTACCATGCATATTCAGGGGCTGCGTACCTAAGAAGTGAACCAGGAAGCTAGAAACTTTTTTTCCTCATATGCACAAGGTGAGCAATTCTCATTGGGTGAATAGGCGCCATGTCAAGGTCAGGTAACCAGATCTCATATGCACCCATGCTACATGCACCTGTCCCTGGTTGTATATGTTCTTTTGGGCATCATTAGTAAAAGAACTATTCTGTTGTTTAGATAGGAGGACTTGCTGGACACAAACCTAAATGTCACTCTTCACTCTGCCTCACTGACTTGAGCCTGGCTGGTCACTTGAGCAAACAGCTCAACTCCTAATGAGAATTAATTGCTTCAAATGCCACTTGAAAATATTTCTCTCTGAAGAATAATTTAAAATAAAGAACCCAACCCACAAGCTAATTTTCAAAACCAGCTCCAAGCCAACCATCTGTGACTTTGTAGCTCCAACAGTGGATTAGAACATAATGTGATAACTACAAAATTACCCCCTTCAGAAAAATGTGCCAGTCCTACACATAGTTTAGTAATAAGAATATAATCAGGAATTTAATTTGTTTGCAAAATCTTCAGCTCATAAATCAAAGTGGCAAACTGAGAGGTAGCAACAGGGTCAGGAGTAGTACACGCTGCTGTAATTTCTTTGGAGGAATACTAAAAGTAGTTTTAGTCATGGTGGAATCGGACTGAACACACACACAGGCACACACCCTTGACAAACCATGTGTGACCACTTGATAGAATTTACAGTGCAATAACAAGATAAGAGCTCTCTCAATTTAATTCGGATTCCCATTAAAAAAACGTAATTAGGCCACAGAGAGTGAACTGGTGGGACGTAGATAGCCAATTAATCAGAAGGATGGCTACATGTGTGTTTCCTCTCTAGCTGCGCCGCACAGCACAGTAAGAGGCCGACGAGGGCAGGAAAAGGAGGGGGCTGCAGAGCACGACATGCAATTACCACCCCTACCTCTCCTATCTCCGGCTCAGGCTTAACTTAAAGCTCACACACTGAGGCCATATTCAGCACAAAACGGGAGGACACAATAGGAGGAAGTGCTTAAAGATGAGCTGTGTGGAGGTGCCAAGCATGTGCATAGTCTGGCACATCAGTGTGTGCAGTGTACGAGGACCGGGAGACAATGGAAGAGTGATGGCCTCTGTATCTGTGCCGGCAGAGACAGATGCAGTGACTCATGCACATATGGATGTACTGTATGTGCACAGTCAATCATACATATATACAGGGGCCAAAACCACAGCTTTGCTCTTTTAAGACTGACTGCAGTTAGACATGGATTGTGTGTGTGTGTGTGTGTGTGTGTGCCAGCAGCAGGGAGGGCCACTGCAACCCTGAAACAATGGCTGCCCCAAATGCTGAATGTGGAGTCCCACATTACTGTCTTTAAAGGTCCAGTGTGTAGGATTTAGTGGGATGTATTTGCAGAAATTGAATATCACCTGAAAATAAGAGGCAACGTGTTTTCATTACTCTAAGGCCCAGTCACACAAAACTGACATCAAAGAACTAGTGGTGACAAAGGCCGACTGTTGCATCACTTCACGTCTCTCCAAAAAAATTGCACATGAACGCAACACAAAGGCTACACCTGATGGACAACAAGCACATACATTCTGCGCCTGTGGGAGTAAATAATACAGGCAGGCAGCGATAGTCTGTAACCAACATTCAAAAAGGAAGACTGGAAGACCATCTTGATGCCAGTTAGCTCATTAAAGACAAAAACCCAGCGCTGAAAAGACAAACTGAGCATAGTGTTAGTTCAGGCAGGACACAATATCAAGCTCAGCTCACATCCCAGCTACATCAGCTGATCTCAAGCAGCCCAATCAACTGATGTAGCAGCTGATAGATCACATGACTCCTTTCTATGCAACCAATTGGCAATTCTTATTAAGGGCACCATATTTCAAATAAATTGAATTGAATTTTGCTGCTTCCTCTGCAAGCTGCTTTGCAACCCGCCTCCACCCCAGCTCCTCCTTTTTATTTTGTGTCTGACTTATCAATGTCATTTCTGTTTGTCATTGATGCTGCTCTGTTCTGTTCTTGTGGGGTCTTTGCTGCTGTTCTCCCTGCCTTAGGCGTTCCGTAAAGGCACATGGAAGGGCAGGGAGGTTTGCTCTCTCTGCATCAGGCTTTCCTCGTTTGCACATGGAAGAGGCTTTCTGCGTAGGCCTAGGAAAGGCAGAGAGGCCCCAGAACAGAGCCATACCGCCAGATATAATACTGCAAATGGAAACCTTTGACTTAAGTGGTCCTGACTGAAAGCATATTGACTGTGTGCTAGTAAACAAACAATTACGAAACATTTCTGCTAGTTTGTTTGGGTCTCACTCCCTCTTGATTAAGCCCTTTGTGTACTTCTCTCATTCCTGTTTCTCTTCTCGTGAGCTGCGATGAACTGCCAATGAGAGAGATTTGACTCACCAACAGGCTCTGACGCCAATTAAACATGCTGAATTGGCTGAAAAAAAGAAAACATGGGCCAACGAGGGTCACTGGTGTGGGACACATTGCAAAGACTCGGGCGACAAACACTCACCTCCTGAACAATGAACTCTAAAGAAATTCTAACCAGGAGAAGTTTCAGCCGGTTGCAATCTGCAATCCTTATCACAAGCTGCCACTAAATCCCCCTAAATCTTGCACACTGGACCTTTAAAAGGCTGTGGCATGCTCATTTTTTAAGCTTATGCGATGATGGCGATATCTTGTGAAACAACACCTAAGGCTAAATAATGGTCTGAAAGTTAGGCTAAATTTTGGCATGGGAAAAACTGTAATGGTAATTTTCAAAAGGGTCCCTTGAACTCTCACCTCAAGACATCTTAATGAAAATTGGTTCCATGGGCACCCACAAGTCTCCCATAAACTTGAGAAAGCTTATCCAATAAATGTCTTGTTTCTCGCCATAATTGTACCCCTTCAAATTAAAGCTGTATATTTGTCTTTTTAAGGAAAAGGGGCAGCCAGCCTATTTGAAGAACAATTAATTGTCTTCCATGTATAAACAGGCACATTACATTAAAACAGAATTGCTGTGGAGCTCAAAATGTTAATTGTACGGGCATTAATCAGTGGACATCAGATAAACAGTAATAATAATATAACATTAACTGTAAAATAAGAAACCAAAGTATATATTTTTGTGGTAAAGCCTCATAGCAGCCATCTTTCAAGAACTTCCCATGAATTAGAAGTGGTACTACAAGAGGGATTGCAACATCTAGTCCTTTCAACGAACTATATCACTGTCCATTCATCCATCCATTTTCACCCGCTTGGCCGAGGCTGGGTCATGGGGGCAGCAGGCCATGCAAAGCACAGATGCAGATGTCCCTCTCCCCAGCAACATTTTCCAGCTCCTCCTGGGGGACCCCAAGCCGTTTCCAGGCCAGATGAGACATGTAATCCATCCAGCGAGTTCTGGAGCCTCTCACCAGTTGGACATGTGGGAGGCGCCCAGGAGGCATTCTGATCAGATGCCTGAACCACCTCACCTGACCCCTTTTGGTGCAAGGAAGCAGTGGCTTTCCTCTAAGCTCCCTGATGCTCCGGATGTCTGTGCTCTTCACCCTATCTCTAAAGTGCAACACACACCGCCGCCATACGCCGCGCGTCAAAACGCCCGCCTCCATTATATTCTATGGACAAACCCACACTGGCGCTGGCCGACGTGCTGCGCCGCTCTGCTTCAGCCCACTGCTCTATTTCCAGCGCAGCCGGCGCTGCGAGAAAAGCCTTTTATGTACGTCTCGACCGCCGTAGTATCAACTCCGGTTGCAGCTTTCAAAGGGGTATCTGGATGCTTAACGTTATTAAGTTTTTCAAATTTTTAATAAGAAGATTTTGGTAAGAAACTCACCCGTGAAATCCAAGTTGTTGTTGCCTCAAAGTTTTCCTCAGTTGGCAACTGTTGGCAACTAGTGTAGGTACAGCCACCTAGCGGGCTGGGGTGGGAAATACACTTTAGTGTCGACGGTGCCGCTGCGCGCCGCTGCCAATGTGTGTTGGGGGGCGGCACTTGACGGCCACAGCGCCGCACCGGCAGCACTGTGTGTTGCACTTAAGGCTGAATCCAGCCACCCCACGAAGGAAACTCATTTTGTTGGCTTGTACCCACGATCTCATTCTTTTGGACACCACCCAAAGCTCATGATCATAGGTGAGGGTTGGGACATAGATGGACCAGTAGATTGAAAGCTTCATCTTCCAGCTCAGCTCCCTCTTCATCACGACTGTCTGGCGCAGTGCCCGCATCAAGTCAGATGCTGCACCAAGTTAACGATCCATCTCACGCTCCATTCTACCCTCACTTGGGAACAAGACCCTGAGATACATTAATTCCCTCACTTGAGGCAGTAACTCTCTCCCAACCCAGAGGGGGCAATCCTGCAGCCTCAACTGCTTCACACTCAGCTGCAAACCACCCCAGTGCATGTTGGAGGTCACGGTGTGATGACGCAAAAAGAACCACATCATCAGCAAAAAGTCGAGACGCAATTCTGAGGTTCCAAAACCGGACCCGTTCCCCCCCGGCTTCACCTCCGGATCCCGTTTAAACAGGATCGGTGAAAAGTGACAACCCTGGCAGAGGCCAACACCCACCAAGAACGTGTTTGACTTCACGCTGAGTATGCAAGTATCTTCAAGCTGAACTGAATGAAATGACATAAATCAGCAAATTTCCACCTCTAGCATCTGTTTCTCGGCTTGTCAACACATACATGCCAACAGTATCTGGGCAGATGCATCAACTCTCCAAGGTTCCAATCACACCGTGAAGTGTTCGAGCAAAAATTCCACCAGATGCTGCAGCTATTGGTATCTTTAGCTGAGGTGTTCACCGTGTTCACAGGAGTGTGTTTGAGCAACCCGTTGATGTGGTATTCACATCTTTGAAATGTGGAAAGTTAAATTGCCAATTTTTTTAGTTAGTTTTTAATTTTAGAAAATTAAGATTTGTGCTGTCTGCTACTTTCCATTTCTCAACATGAAAAAAAAGAATTTATGTATATTTAATTAATGTGAATGTAATATATTCACCTTTTTTTCCAAGCGAATGAGAGAACATCCATTTAAACAAAATCAAACTCAGATTTATTTTGTCCCCAAGAGCACTTTTTCTGATTGCAACTGTTCCTCTCAATTGAATTAATTTAATTTGGTGCAAAAGTTTGCTGTCAAATGCTAATCGTATGCATGTATTAAGTGCCGGTGTGACTATATAAAAAGCATGTATGTAGGTGTAAGCAGGCTGAAGAAGGGGAGAGGCAGATTGAAAATGAAGCATGTTATTACTGAAATGACTTTGTAGGCTCTCAAGTGGAATGACTGGAGGTGTGTGAGTGTGTGTGTGTGTGTGTGTCTGTGTGTGTACTTGTGCATGCCTGCCTGTGCACATCAGTGTGATTGAGAGTTGAGGGCATCACTGTGTAAATCCCATCACATAATTTGTAATTCCAGCTAAACTGTAATACCCAGGCTAAATGGCTTGACAGGGGAATAAGAGGAGGGGGAGGAGAGCGCTGCTTGGTCGGTGGCGTAGTAACTCAACTGCATTTTAACTGAAAGGACACAAGTATCAGTCTTGGGAGTGGAGCACAGAGGAGCTAAACGAGAAAGAGGGTCACTAGGTTGGTCCTCTGTTTGGCCTCTCCTCCTATTTACATGATAATGACTCCCAGAGAACACCATGATAGCATCTTGACATCCCTGTCCCTTTTCCTTCCACGGACAAATTGCATTTGTCTGTATTTATGTATGTATGTGTGTATGTGTGTGTGTGTGTGTGTGTGTGTGTGTGTTTGTGTGTATGCATATGGAGGAGGAGACGTTTTGACAAGCATTACAGTGCAATCATAATTGTCCTGTATCACAAGCAGCCCATATCCTCCTTGTTGCAGCATCTTTACATCTAAACAGAGTTATGTCAGAACGATAAGATCACAGTCTGAGCTTACTCATCACTGTATAATACACAAGTTAACTAGCATAGCAACAGTAACTAAGGGAGGCAGGAATTGCATTTATTTTACTTACCTGTAGATGGCACACATCAGCATAGGTGGGAGAATTATGATAAAAATGTATGAAACTTGCTTTACTTTTTGAATACTGTAATGTATATATAAAAAAACAACCTGATGAGTCACTGTTAGTCATCCCTGCTATAATTATGGCTTCAATTGCTTTTTTTTTCTTTTTTCGGAAAGTGGCTACCAGGACTAGACTTCTAGCCCTAACCATAGCCTCATTGCCCTAACTCTAACCTTAAATGACTTTATTATTTGTCTACACAATGTTTCAGGCAACTGGCAGTTGAAATGCAGGCAACCCAACACACATAGCAAACACTTGCAACAAGAGGGTAGTGCTGAGCAATGAATGGCGACCCTGGAGCAGTTTTGAGGGTTTGGCGCCTTGCATAAGGGCAACTTGGCAGTACAAAACACTTTATTTTTGTACCAGGCTATAAATATGTTTATTTCTGCTGTAAAGGATGGTATTTTAACCTGGGGGGCGATGCAGATTGCCTGGCTTCTAGAGTCAGCCTCAAGTGGCCATTCAAAGAACTGCACTCTTTGGTATTTCTGTGTTTGTTTCATTTTTCAGCCCAGCAGGTTGCTGCATGGCAATGACTTCTTACCAATCACAGCACAGTAAGGAAGGACTTGCCAAGAGAAGTAGTGGGATCCATTATAATTCAGCTCTGTGACCTTTTGACATCAGAGAAGTTCTAAAGAACCTTGGAGTGTTTCCATCTCTGAAGATGTGCTTGTGTCCAACCATGTCACCAGTATAAATTTTGGCATTGTAAGTGTCTGAAAACCACAGACATGTTATATTTGTATGTTATTAAGTAGCAGATACACTGAAACTTTACATACATGGTTAGGAAAAGATCCTGTTTTGGCTTAAAATACTGGTTTTGGTGGTACAATCATGTCTGGAAACGCATCAATGTCTCTGTAGAAAACAAAAACTTTTCATGGATAAAAAGCCACTGAAAACACAGTGATGGGTCGCAAAAAAACATGGCATGTTTGGTGCCTCAAAAGCTGCTGGAAATGCAGCAATGACTTGGTTTTGTAGTTTGTTGGTCATGAATAGTGCTCTGCAGTGGTCTGCAGCTTGGCAGGTGTTGCCATGCACCATCCCCTCTACCTCCTGATGACAAAGTCAGTTCATATACTACGTTACTGTAGAAATGTTGATGTGATACATATGAAAAGAACAGATATACATATCTGTGGTTTGAAGGTGACTGGGCTGTTGTGTTGACTGGAATGTGTTGCCTAATGCTTGATTTAGTTTGATGCATCCACCACAGTGAAAAGTGTCCAAAAGTAGGCCAACTTGGTGTTAAATCTTCAAACGCGTCCCTTTGCAAGGGTCCCACATGGTGGGTTTTCGCCTATCCATTCACATCCAACATTTTTTAACTATGTGGACATGGCTGGGCAGAGAAAATTAAGGACTATGCTGTAGACCTGATTTGAGAGAATATCTGTTTGCCACAAGGAGAACCCTACATGGAGTATAAAAGTTCCAAACGTTTATTTGTCAAAATTCCATAGCTCACATCGTGGAGCGGCTGTGGCCCAGAGGTAGAGCAGGTCGTCCACCAAATGGAAGATCGGAGACTCGATCCCCGGCTCCTCCAGTGAACATGTCGAAGTATCCTTGGGCAAGCTAATGAACCCCAGATTGCTCCCAGTGGCTGCTCCATGGGTGTGTGAGTGCATGTAAATGGTTACTGAGTAGCAGATGGTACCATGTATTGGTAGCCTCGGCCACCAGTGTGTGAATGTGTAGGTAAACGGGTGAATGTGACATGCAGTGTTAAAGTGCTTTGAGTGGTCGGGAGACTAGAAAAGCGCCATACAAATGCGGTACAGTCCATGTCCGTGTGGAAAGCAGGACTAAAGCTTGAGGAGAAGACAAGATATTTTGGGGTGCTTTGGTCTGTTTGCTATCTCAATTATAATAGACTTGTTAACACAAGGTCATTAAGCAAACTCCATGCTTGACTGTAGTGTGGAGGCTTTTTCCTGGTACCATTATCATCAGTAAATACAAGCATTTTATGACAACAGAGTCTAATGAGTGTTGTATATTCACCAAAACAGAGACTGACCTTAAAGTGCAAAATTATTTATAAAGAAATTTACATAGCAGGTCTGAGCTGCTGCCACGGTTACTTTTCTTAATGAAGAGAGGTACACAGAGGACTAGAACTGCAGGAGCACGAAAGCTTTTCAAGCACACATTATTCCACAAGGACACTGTGTTCTTTTTGACTAATGTCCCTTTAATTAAAACATTTCCAAGAAAATTTTATACTTGCAAATACATGAGCTTTGTGGAGGTAAATATCACTGTTATCTTTCTAAAAGGCTCTGTGCAGTTGTTTGGGGCTGTGGACAACTTTACTTCAAAGAATTATCACAAGATGATAACATTTTGTAAATGATCATCGTACACAGCTAAGGGAAAAGCTGCACCTTGAGGGAACTAGTCAACATCACTGCACTTCAACTTCCCTTTTGTTCCTTCAGGTTAGCTGGCTAATTAGACTGTTGCACAACAAGCGTGATGTAACATCTTTGCACTCTTTGAGCTTGTGCTCTCTGTTACTGTACTGCCCATGGCTGCTCTTTGCTTTTCAGCAGCAGGAAAAAGCCTTTAACTGTATTCAATCAACAAACCATATAGATGTCTGATCAGATGGAAAGAAAACGATGGATTCTGGTTTGGGTTTCTTCGGATTTCCTTCCCACTTTATCTGTCCTTTATCTTTACAAACGGTTCCATTTTCATTGGCTGCAATGCTACCACATCAAATCTTCTGTAGCATAACCAGTGGGGAAATAACTTGTCAGGTGTGTGTTTATTATGTATGGAGGAAAAACAAGTAGAAGGAAACTGGCCAAGGCCAAGGGGGGGCACAAGAAAAGGTGTATGGTTGACCTTTAAATTGTACAACAAAAGTACAACAATTTACTTGCTGACTTAAATCACTGACAACTCAAGTTATATGTATTTACATGCTAAATAAATGGATTTTTATCATTGAAACACATTTCAACGTGCCATCCGATGCTCCCACCCCCTGCAGGTATTGTGAAATGGTTCAGTCCATCTGACAGAGGGGGTTAGGTGCACAATGTGCAGAAATCACAAGCGCTATTAATGTAAACATATGAGGTGGACTGCAGCCTGATCCTGATTAGCAAAGTCAGAATGCCTCACCAAAAGTCAGGGACCATAGTGGTATGTAGCCTTTAGTATTTACCACTTTGGAAAATGTTGTCCTGCTGCCCATGTTTCCTAATGGCTGGCCGGCATCGCACAGAAGGAAGCGTGCATCTATTTGTAGCTCACAGGAGGACAAAATTAATGTTCACATCTCGTCACGAGTAGATGAACGCTTCCTTCTGCATGATGATGCAGTTGGCAGGTGCATGTAAACTTCAACAGCCTCAAAGCAAGTCTTAAGTCAGTGACTATTAGAGATTCCAAGACGACCATTGACCTTAGCCACAAAGGTAGTGTACACTGTAACCAATAGCAACCAACTGCAAGTACTTGGACTTTTTGTGCACCTGGGCTAAAAAGACTCTTGGTAGCAATCTCTATCTTGTCCTTGGGTACAAATCTGTAATTGCAAAAATCCGTATGTAAACATCCCTCCAAGAAAAATTTGAATAACACCTCAGGCTTGTTGTATCCAAGAAAACACCTGCTAGTTATGAAATGCCAGTTTGACTTTTTTAATAATATGTGTATAATAACAGTAGAAGTATGACTAATGATAACAGCAGCAGCAGGAGGCATCTGGCAGGACCACGGCAGCAGCACAACCACACACGTCACGTTATCCAGGCACCGCTGCAATACGAGTTAACCTGAGAGACAGTGGAGCACAAAGGCTCCGGAGAAGAAGCCGAGTTACTGACATGCAGTACAGCCGAGTTAGTGACATGCAGTAACAGGACATGAGAGAGAGAGAGAGAGAGAGAGAGAGAGAGAGAAGGAGAGAAGGTGCTCGATGTATTATAGGGGGTCCTCCGGCAGACTAGGCCTAGGTCAGCCTAACTAGGGGCTGGTACAGGGCAAGCCTGAGCCAGCCCTAACTATAAGCTTTATCAAAGAGGAAAATCTTAAGTCTAGTCTTAAATGTGGAGACGGTGTCTGCCTCCCGGACCGCAACAGGAAGATGATTCCACAGGAGAGGAGCCTGATAGCTGAAGGCTCTGGCTCCTGATCTACTTTTGGAGACTTTAGGGACCACGAGTAACCCTGCGTTCTCAGAGCGCAGTGTTCTGGTGGGATAATATGGCACTATGAGCTCTCTAAGATATGACGGAGCTTGACCATTTAGAGCTTTATAAGTTAACAGTAGGATTTTAAATTCATATATGTATATGTCTCGTTATTGCATTTAGTGTTGCTTAAAAACAAGTCAATTTCCTAGAATTCCCAGGACTGTGTCTCTGCTCCCAGGAAAAAAACCCCGTCATCATTAAGCCCTAGAACTGACCAGCTGAGTTGTTATTTCCTTGAACTTTCTTTTGTTCACCTGTTGGCTTCTCTCATCCACATCCCTTTATGTTGTTTTTCTGCAGATTGAGTGACATGTCACAGGTTGAATTCAGAGAGAACAACTAATAGGTTTATCTCTTGTTGAGCTTCTAATTGGTCGCAGTGCTTTGCTCTGGCCTCTGCAGAATGGACAGCAGACCCACAGATGCACTAACCCCTCAGGGCCAGCACACAGAGCCCTCTACCTTTTTTTTTATTTGGCACCCACTTAGATGGCAGACGCGAACGCCATCAAGCTCTCGACCTCTACATCTGCCACATCAGCTTGTTAATTAACAGCAAACATCTGCTGGCCGTGGTGAAGAGGACTGAAGAGTGTGAATCGGCCGAGGGAAGAGGGAAGAGAAAGAGGGAATTAACCCGGAGCTCTGGACCCCTCAACAGACAGATGGTTCAACAGAGAGTCCTTGACTGAGCACTGCAGTGCCCAAACATTAATGAGTGGAGGGACAGTTGGGAGGTATAGATAATAACATATGGATTTTTTGGGGGATTGGAGACAGATAAAGCTGTAGAACACTAATGTGTACAAACTGTCATCTGCTCCTGCATTTTTTTTCTGTTTCATTTTGTATGTTGGACAACTACTAGAACTTAATAACCTAAATATGAGCAAGCTGATAGTACACTGCCTCACTGAGTGAGCATTGATTTTGCTGAGAGACGTAACCAGGCTGGTGAATACTGAGGAAGGCATTAACATGGAGAACACATGAAAAAGAGGGAAATGGAGAGTGGAAGACGTCTGAGCTCAATCAGCCGCAATGCTCAGACCAGTGAACATGGTATTGTTGGATGAGAATGGACAGCCTCTGCCTCCGAACCAATCAGATCAGTGAACCATGACTTCACTGGCCCCCACTCCAAATCCCTACTTCTGTGTGAGTTCAGCTCATCGATGCACTGACAGGTCACCTCATTCCCCCGGTCTGCTTCAAGGTCATATGTATGTTGTTATCAGATGTCCATTGGATGCCATTTTGCTCTGATGTATGTGTGACCTGTAACAGTACAGGATGGTGTATTTGTATTGCCTAAGCATGGCTCAGGGAATGTGTGGATGTATTCTTTGATTTCAGGGACATCTTAAAGGGGGATCTGACATTCTACTATTACCTGCCCGTTGGTTTGCATTGCAGTGGTGTTTTTGTATTGCACAGATTAATATTTTTGTAGTACTTTGCAGCACATGTCCTCCCTTGAAAAGGTAGATGAACTCTGGTCACGTCTTATTCTGCACGGTGTCAGAATAGAAAACCTGTCAGACTGAGGTACTCACGGGTTTGACAACCACTGAATTTCAGATGATGTTCAGTCAGGGGAATAAGATTGTCAACTTGTCAAATTGTTACTGTCAGCGAGTGCCAACAGCCAATCAGATTTTGTCAGTATCCTCCCTTTCCCCGCCGTTGTCATTTCATAGGCCTGCCTGGCATGTAGAAATAGAAGAAGTGGCTGGTTGGGTTACAGCCATTCAAAAAGCTCTGTTCTCTCTCTTTTCTAGCTCTCTTCTTTGGAAAGACAGTGACAGTTTCTTAAAATGATGGCCAGAAAAGTAACAATAGTCAAGTCATTTGAAGTCACATCCATTGTCTTTACAGTATATAGCCTAATATCACAAATCTCAACAAAAAACTCAAATAAACAACAAAAAAAACCCCTTTAACTGGGAAAAAAATGGCAGAAAGAGCAAACGAGGAGGGATTCCTCTTCCAGGATGGAGAGACATACAATGGATTTTGTCTGTATAGAATAGACCAGAGGTAGGCACCAGCGGATCTGGAGCTGCATGCAGCTCTTTAGCCCCACTCCGGTGGCTCCCCAGAGCTTTGACAAATCACTTTAATTTCATTTATCATTTTTGTAGGCTTACAGCGATTCTTAATTTCTCAAACTGTAAACCTGTGCACCATTTTTTTAGAAAATGGGTTGGGAGTTACTGCCCCAAGCGAGGGAGTTCAAGACCACGGTCTTTTTCACAAGTGAGGGTAGAATGGAGCGTGAGATGGATCAGCGGTTTGGTGCGGCTTCTGCTGTGATGCGGGCGCTACACCAGATTGTCATGGTGAAGAGAGAGCTGAGCCAGAAAGCAAAGCTTTCGAATTACTGGTCCATCTATGTCCCAACCCTCACCTATGGTCATGAGCTCTGGGTAATGACTGTAAGAATGAGGCTGTGGATACAAGCTGCCGAAATGAGTTTCCTCTGCGGGGTGTCTGGACTCAGCCTTAGAGATAGGGTGAGGAGCTTGGACATCTTGAGGGAGCTCGGAGTAGAGCCGCTGCTCCTTTGCGTCAAAAGGGGTCAGCTGAGGTGGTTCAGGCATCTGAATCAGGATGCCTGCTGGGTGCCTCCCGT